>NW_026734983.1:75000-189503 GCF_949786415.1 Peromyscus eremicus | reverse complement strand
ATTGCGCTCCCGTTGTCATACACAGGGCAAATAGCACTGGCGTGTGTTCCCAGCATGTACAGTGTATTGGACTGAAGAGTATCTACTGTTCTTGTCAGTTTCCTAAGCAGAATTGAACTATATATGGCCCGTGTGTAGGAAGCACAGTTCTTTTGCTCTGAGCAGGCTCACTGTTCGGAAACCATAGGAAACACAGTAGAGTAGAAGAGTGCTCTTTTCTCAAAAGCAGAGTGTGTATCTTGTAAGGAGAGCTAGCATTTGTTTCCCAGTCCTAAATGGAGTTGAATCACATGCAGTTTCTGGTCCTATAAGCAAGAGTTGTTTTCTGGTAAGATAAGTAACTATTGCGCTCCCTTTGTCAACACAGGGCAAGTAGCACTGGCATCTGTTCCCAGCATGTACAGAGTATTGGACTGAAGAGGAGCTCTTCTTCTTGTCAGTTTCCTAAGCAGAGTTGAACTAGATATGGCCCGTGTGTGTAGGAAGCACAGTTCTTTTGTTCTGAGCAAGCTCACTGTTCGGACACAATAGGAAACTCATTAGAGTAGAAGGGTGCTCTTTTCTCAAAAGCAGAGTTTGTTTCTTGTAAGGCAAGCTAGCATTTGTTTCCGAGTCCTAAATGGAGTTGAATCCCATGCAGTTTCTGGTCCTACGAGCAAGAGTTGTTTTCTGGTAAGAAGAGTCACTATTGAGCTCCCATTGCCATACACAGTGCAAATAGCACTCGCGTCTGTTCCCAGCAAGTACAGTGTATTGGACTGAAGAGTAGCTACTGTTCTTGTCAGTTTCCTAAGTAGAATTGAACGAGATATGTCCCGTGTGTGTAGGAAGCACAGTTCATTTGTTCTGAGCATGCTCACTGTTCTGGCCCTATAGGAAACGCAGAAGAGTAGAAGAGTGCTCTTTTCTCAAAAGCAGAATGTGTTTCTTGTAAGGCGAGCTAGTGTTTGTTTTCCAGTCATAAATGGAGTTGAATCCCATGCAGTTTCTGGTCCTATGAGAAAGAGTTGTTTTCTGGTAAAAAGAGTCAGTATTGTGCTCCCATTGCCATACAGAGTGCCAATAGCACTCGCGTCTGTTCCCAGCAAGTACAGTGTATTGGACTGAAGAGGAGATCCTGTTCTTGTCAGTTTCCTAAGCAGTGTTGAACTAGATATGGCCCGTGTGTGTAGGAAGCACAGTTCTTTTATTCTGAGCAAGCTCACAGTTCGGACCCCATAGGTAACACAGTAGGGTAGAAAGGTGCTCTTTTCTCAAAAGCAGAGTGTGTTTCTTCTAAGGCGAGCTAGTGTTTGTTTCCCAGTCCTAAATGGAGTTGAATCACATGCAGTTTCTGGTCCTATGAGCAAGAGTTGTTTTCTGGTAAGAAGAGTCACTATTGCGCTCCCATTGTCATACACTGGGCAAATAGCTCTGGCATCTGTTCCCAGTATGTACAGTGTATTGGACTGAAGAGGATCTACTGTTCTTGTCAGTTTCCTAAGCAGAGTTGAACTACCTATTTCCCGTGTGTGTAGGAACTACAGTTCTTTTGTTCTGAGCAAGCTCACTGTTCTGGCACTACAGGAAACACATAGAGTAGAACAGTGCTCTTTTCTCAAAAGCAGAGTGTGTTTCTTGTAAGGTAAGCTAGCGTTTGTTTCCCAGTCAGAAATGGAGTTGAATTCCATGCAGTTTCTCGTCCTATGATCAAGAGTTGTTTTCTGGTAAGAAGAGTCACTATTGCGCTCCCATTTCCATACAGAGTGCAAATAGCACTCGCATCTGTTCTCAGCAAGTACAGTGTATTGTACTGAAGAGGAGCTCCTGTTCTTGTCAGTTTCCTAAGCAGAGTTGAACTAGATATGTCCTGTGTGTTTAGGAAGCACAGTTCTTTTGTTCTGAGCAAGAACACTGTTCGGAGCCCATAGGAAACACAGTAGAGTAGAAGAGTGCTCTTTTCTCAAAAACAAAGTGTGTTTCTTGTAAGGCGAGCTAGCGTTTGTTTCCCAGTCCTAAATGGAGTTGAATCCCATGCAGTTTCTGGTCCTACGAGCAAGTTGTTTTCTGGTAAGTAGAGTCACTATTGAGATCCCATTGCCATACACAGTGCGAATAGCCCTCGCGTCTGTTCCCAGCAAGTACGGTGTATTGGAATGAAGAGGAGCTACTGTTCTTGTCAGATTCCTAAGCAGAGTTGAACTAGATATGGCCCGTGTGTGTAGGAAGCACAGTTCTTTTGTTCTGAGCAAGCTCACTGTTCTGGCCCTATAGGAAACACAGTAGAGTATAAGAGTGCTCTTTTCTCAAAAGCAGAGTGTGTTTCTTGTAAGGCGAGCTAGCCTTTGTTTCCCAGTCCTAAATGGAGTTGAATCACATGCAGTTTCTTGTCCTATGAGAAAGAGTTGTTTTCTGGTAAGATGAGTAACTATTGCGCTCCCTTTGTCAACACAGGGCAAATAGCACTGGCATCTGTTCCCAGCATGTACAGTGTATTGGACGGAAGAGGAGCTACTATTCTTGTCAGTTTCATAAGCAGAGTTGAACTAAATATGGCCCCTGTGTGTAGGAAGCACAGTTCTTTTGTTCTGAGCAAGCTCACTGTTCTGGACCTAAAGGAAACACAGTAGAGTAGATCAGTGCTCTTTTCTCAAAAGCAGAGTGTGTTTCTTGTAAGGCAAGCTAGCGTTTGTTTCCCAGTCAGAAATGGAGTTGAATCCCATGCAGTTTCTCGTCCTATGATCAAGAGTTTTTTCTGGTAAAAAGAGTCACTATTGTGCTCCCATTGCCATACACAGTGCAAATAGCACTCGCGTCTGTTCCCAGCAAGTACAGTGTATTGGACTGAAGAGGAGCTCCTGTTCTTGTCAGTTTTCTAAGCAGAGTTAAACTAGATATGGCCCGTTTGTGTAGAAAGCACAGTTCTTTTGTTCTGAGCCTTCTCACTGTTCTGGCTCTATTGGAAACACAGTAGAGTAGAAGAGTTCTCTTTTCTAAAAGCAGAGTGTGTTTCTTGTAAGGCGAGCTAGCATTTGTTTTCCAGTCCTAAATGGCGTTGAATCACATGCAGTTTCTGGTCCTACGAGCAAGAGTTGTTTTCTGGTAAGTAGGGTTACTATTGCGCTCCCATTGTCATACACAGGGCAAATAGCACTGGCGTGTGTTCCCAGCATGTACAGTGTATTGGACTGAAGAGTATCTACTGTTCTTGTCAGTTTCCTAAGCAGAATTGAACTATATATGGCCTGTTTGTAGGAAGCACAGTTCTTTTGTTCTGAGCAAGCTCACTGTTCGGACCCCATAGGAAACACAGTAGAGTAGAAGAGTGCTCTTTTCTCAAAAGCAGAGTGTGTATCTTGTAAGGAGAGCTAGCATTTGTTTCCCAGTCCTAAATGGAGTTGAATCACATGCAGTTTCTGGTCCTATGAGCAAGAGTTGTTTTCTGGTAAGATGAGTAACTATTGCGCTCCCTTTGTCAACACAGGGCAAATAGCACTGGCATCTGTTCCCAGCATGTACAGAGTATTGGACGGAAGAGGAGCTACTATTCTTGTCAGTTTCATAAGCAGAGTTGAACTAAATATGGCCCCTGTGTGTAGGAAGCACAGTTCTTTTGTTCTGAGCAAGCTCACTGTTCTGGCCCTATTGGAAACACAGTAGAGTAGAAGAGTGCTCTTTTATCAAAAGCAGAGTGTGTTTCTTGTAAGGCGAGCTAGTCTTTGTTTCCTAGTCCTAAATGGAGTTGAGTCACATGCAGTTTCTGGTCCTTCGAGCAAGAGTTGTTTTCCTGTTAAGAAGGGTCACTATTGTGCTCCCGTTGTCACACACAGGGCAATTAACACTGTTGTCTGTTCCCAGCATGTACAGTGTATTGGACTGAAGAGGAGCTCTTCTTCTTGTCAGTTTCCTAAGCAGAGTTGAACTAGATATGGCCCGTGTGTGTAGGAAGCACAGTTCTTTTGTTCTGAGGAAGCTCACTGTTCGGACACAATAGGAAACACATTAGAGTAGAAGGGTGCTCTTTTCTCAAAAGCAGAGTTTGTTTCTTGTAAGGCAAGCTAGCATTTGTTTCTGAGTCCTAAATGGAGTTGAATCCCATGCAGTTTCTGGTCCTACGAGCAAGAGTTGTTTTCTGGTAAGAAGAGTCACTATTGAGCTCCCATTGCCATACACAGTGCAAATAGCACTCCCGTCTGTTCCCAGCAAGTACAGTGTATTGGACTGAAGAGTAGCTACTGTTCTTGTCAGTTTCCTAAGCAGAATTGAACTAGATATGGCCCGCGTGTGTAGGAATCACAGTTCATTTGTTCTGAGCATGCTCACTGTTCTGGCCCTATAGGAAACGCAGAAGAGTAGAAGCGTGCTCTTTTCTCAAAAGCAGAATGTGTTTCTTGTAAGGCGAGCTAGTGTTTGTTTTCCAGTCAGAAATGGAGTTGAATCCCATGCAGTTTCTGGTCCTATGAGAAAGAGTTGTTTTCTGGTAAAAAGAGTCAGTATTGTGCTCCCATTGCCATACAGAGTGCCAATAGCACTCGCGTCTGTTCCCAGCAAGTACAGTGTATTGGACTGAAGAGGAGATCCTGTTCTTGTCAGTTTCCTAAGCAGTGTTTAACTAGATATGGCCCGTGTGTGTAGGAAGCACAGTTCTTTTATTCTGAGCAAGCTCACAGTTCGGACCCCATAGGTAACACAGTAGGGTAGAAAGGTGCTCTTTTCTCAAAAGCAGAGTGTGTTTCTTTTAAGGCGAGCTAGTGTTTGTTTCCAAGTCCTAAATGGAGTTGAATCACATGCAGTTTCTGGTCCTACGAGAAAGAATTGTTTTCTGGTAAGATGAGTAACTATTGCGCTCCCTTTGTCAACACAGGGCAAATAGCACTGGCATCTGTTCCCAGCATGTACAGTGTATTGGTCAGAAGAGGAGCTACTATTCTTGTCAGTTTCATAAGCATAGATGAACTAGATATGGCCCCTCTGTGTAGCAAGCACATTTCTTTTGTTCTGAGCAAGCTCACTGTTCTGGCTCTATAGGAAACACAGTAGAGTAGAAGAGTGCTCTTTTCTCAAAAGCAGAGTGTGTTTCTTGGAAGGCGAGCTAGCGTTTGTTTCCCAGTCCTAAATGGAGTTGAATCACATGCAGTTTCTGTTCCTATGAGCAATAGTTGTTTTCTGGTAAGAAGAGTCACTATTGCGCTCCCATTGACATACACAGTGCAAATAGCACTCGCGTCTGTTCCCAGCAAGTACATTGTACTTGACTGAAGAGGATCTACTGTTCTTGTCAGTTCCCTAAGCACAGTTGAACTAGATATGGGCCGTGTGTGTAGGAAGCACAGTTCTTTTGTTCTGAGCATGCTCACTGTTCAAGCCCTATAGGAAACACAGTAGAGTAGAAGAGTGCTCTTTTCTCAAATGCTGAGTGTGTTTCTTGTAAGGTGAGCTAGCGTTTGGTTCCCAGTCCTTAATAGAGTTGAATCACATGCAGTTTTTGGTCCTTCAAGCAAGAGTTGTTTTCTGGTAAGGAAAGTCACTATTGTAGTCCCATTGCCATACACAGTACAAATAGCCCTCAAGTCTGTTCCCAGAAAGTACAGCGTATTGGACAGAAGGGGAGCTACTCTTCTTGTCAGTTTAATAAGCAGAGTTGAACTAGATATGGTCCGTGTGTATAGGAAGCACATTTTTTTTGTTCTGAGCAAGCTCACTGTTCGGACCGCATCGGAAACACAGTAGAGTAGAAGATTGCTCTTTTTTCAAAAGCAGAGTGTGTTTCTTGTAAGTCGAGCTAGTGTTTGTTTCCCAATTTTAAATGGAGTTGAGTCACATGCAGTTTGTGGTCCTACGAGAAAGAGTTGTTTTCTGGTAAGAAGAGCAGATCCTCTTCAGTCCAATACACTGTACATGCTGGGAACAGACGCCAGTGCTATTTGCCCTGTGTATGACAATGGGAGCTCAATATTGACTCTTCTACCAGAAAAAAACTCTTGCTCATAGGACCAGAAACTGCACGTGATTCAACTCCATGTAATATTTGGCAAAAAACGCTAGTTCTCAATACAAGAAACACACTCTGCTTTTGAGAAAGGAGCACTCTTCTACTCTACTGTGTTTCAAATAGCGCCAGAACAGTGAGCTTGCTAAAAACAAAAGAACTGTGCTTCCTACACACACGACCATATCTAGGTCAATTCTGCTTTCCAAACTGACAAGAACAGTAGATCCTTTTCAGTCCAATACACTGTACTTGCTGGGAACAGATGCGAGTGCTATTTGTGCTGTGTATGGCAAATGGAGCGCATTAGTGACTCTTCTTACCAGAAAACAACTCTTGTTCGTAGGACCAGAAACTGCATGTGATTCAACTCCATTTAGGACTGGGAAGCAAACACTAGCTTGTCTTACAAGAAACACACTCTGCTTTTGAGAAAAGAGCACTCTTCTACTCTACTGTGTTTCCTATAGGGCCAGAAGAGTGAGCTTGATCAGAACAAAAGTACTGTGCTTCCTACACACACGGGCCATATCTAGTTAAACTCTGCTTAGGAAACTGACAAGAACAGTAGTTTCTCTTCAGTCCAATACACTGTACTTGCTGGGAACAGATGCGAGTGCTATTTGTGCTGTGTATGGCAAATGTAGCACATTAGTGACTCTTCTTACCAGAAAACAACTCTTGCTCGTAGGACCAGAAACTGCATGGGATTCAACTCCATTTCTGACTGGGAAACAAATTCTAGCTCGCCTTACAAGAAACACACTCTGCTTTTGAGAAAAGAGCACTCTTCTAATCTACTGTGTTTTTCATAGGGCCAGAACAGTGAGCTTGCTCAGAACAAAAGAACTGTGCTTCTGACACACGGACCATATCTAGTTCAACTCTGCTTACGAAACTGACAAGAACAGTAGTTTCTCTTCAGTCCAATACACTGTACTTGCTGGGAATAGACGCGAGTGTTGTTTGTGCTGTGTTTGGCAAATGGAGCCCAATAGTGACTCTTCTTACCAGAAAAAAACTCTTGCACGTAGGACCAGAAACTGCATGTGATTCAACTCCATTTCGGACTGGGAAACAAACACTAGCTCGCATTACAAGAAACACACTCTGCTTTTGAGAAAAGAGCACTCTTCTACTCTACTGTGTTTCCTATATGCCCAGAACAGGGAGCTTGCACAGAACAAAAGAACTGTGCGTCCTACACACACGTGTCATATCTAGTTCAGCTCTGCTTAGGAAACTGACAGGAACAGTAGCTTGTCTTCAGTCCAATACACTGTACTTGCGGGGAATAGACGATAGTGCTAATTGCACTGTGTATTGCAAATAGAGCACAGAAGTGACTCTTCTTACCAGAAAACAACTCTTGCTCATAGGACCAGAAACTGCATGTGATTCAACTCCATTTCTGACTGGTAAACAAATTCTAGCTTGCCTTACAAGAAACACACTCTGCTTTTGAGAAAAGAGCACTCTTCTAATCTACTGTGTTTCCTATAGGGCCAGAACAATGAGCTTACTCAGAACAAAAGAACTGTGCTTCCGAAACACGGACCATATCTAGTTCAACTCTGCTTAGGAAACTGACAAGAACAGTAGTTTCTCTTCAGTCCAATACACTGTACTTGCTGAGAATAGACGCGAGTGTTGTTTGTGCTGTGTTTGGCAAATGGAGCGCAATAGTGACTCTTCTTACCAGAAAACAACTCTTGCACATAGGACCAGAAACTGCATGTGATTCAACTCCATTTAGGACTGGGAAACAAACACTAGCTCGCCTTACAAGAAACACACTCTGCTTTTGAGAAAGGAGCACTCTTCTAATCTACTTTGTTTCTTTATAGGGCCAGAACAGTGAGCTTGCTCAAAACAAAAGAACTGTGCTTCCGACACACGGGCCATATCTAGTTCAACTCTGCTTAGGAAACTGACAAGAACAGTAGTTTCTCTTCAGTCCAATACACTGTACTTGCTGGGAACAGATGTGAGTGGTATTTGTGCTGTTTATGGCAAATGGAGCGCATTAGTGACTCTTCTTACCAGAAAACAACTCTTGCTCATAGGACCAGAAACTCCATGTGATTCAACTCCATTTCTGACTGGTAAACAAATTCTAGCTCACCTTACAAGAAACACACTCTGCTTTTGAGAAAAGAGCACTCTTCTAATCTACTGTGTTTCTTATAGGGCCAGAAGAGTAAGCTTGCTCAGAACAAAAGAACTGTGCTTCCGACACACGGACCATATCTAGTTCAACTCTGCTTAGGAAACTGACAAGAACAGTAGTTTCTCTTCAGTCCAATACACTGTACTTGCTGGGAGTAGACGCGAGTGCTATTTGTGCTATGTTTGGCAAATGGAGCGCAATAGTGACTCTTCTTACCAGAAAACAACTCTTGCTCTTAGGACCAGAAACTGCAAATGATTCAACTCCATTTAGGACTGGGAAACAAACACTAACTCGCCCTACAAGAAACACACTCTGCTTTGGAGAAAAGAGCACTCTTCTAATCTACTGTGTTTCTTATAGGGCCAAAACAGTGAGCTTGCTCAGAACAAAAGAACTGTGCTTCCGACACACGGGCCATATCTAGTTCAACTCTGCTAAGGAAACTGACAAGAACAGTAGTTTCTCTTCAGGCCAATACACTGCACATGCTGGGAACAGATGCGAGTGCTATTTGTGCTGTGTATGGCAAATGAAGCACAATAGTGACTCTTCTTACCAGAAAACAACTCTTGCTCGTAGAACCAGAAACTGCATGTGATTCAACTCCATTTAGGACTGTGAAACAAACACTAGCTCGCCTTACAAGAAACACTCTCTGCTTTTGAGAAAAGAGCACTCTTCTACTCTACTGTGTTTCCTATAGGGCCAGAAGAGTGAGCTTGCTCAGAACAAAAGAACTGTGCTTCCTACACACACGGGTCATATCTAGTTCAACTCTGCTTAAAAAACTGACAGGAACAGTAGCTTGTCTTCAGTCCAATACACTGTACTTGCTGGGAACAGTCGCTAGTGCTATTTGCACTGTGTATTGCACATAGAGCACAGTAGTGACTCTTCTTACCAGAAAACAACTCTTGCTCATAGAACCAGAAACTGCATGTGATTCTACTCCATTCTGACTGGGAAAGAAATACTAGGTCGCCTTACAAGAAACACACTCTGCTTTTGAGAAAAGAGCACTCTTCTACTCTACTGTGTTTCCTATAGGGCCAGAATAGTGAGCTTGCTCAGAAGAAAAGAACTGTGCTTCCTACACACAGGGGCCATATCTAGTTCAACTCTGCTTAGGAAACTGAGAAGAACAGTAGATCCTCTTCAGTCCAATACACTGTACATGCTGGGAACAGACGCCAGTGCTATTTGCCCTGTGTATGACAATGGGAGCGCAATAGTGACTCTTCTTACCAGAAAACAACTCTTGCTCATAGGACCACAAACTGCATGTGATTCAACTCCAGTAAGGACTGGGAAACAAACGCTAGCTCGCCTTACAAGAAACACACTCTGCTTTTGAGAAAAGAGCACTCTTCTACTCTACTGTGTTTCCTATAGGCCCAGAACAGTGAGCTTGCTCAGAACTAAAGAACTGTGCTTCCTACACACACGGCCATATCTAGTTCAATTCTGCTTAGGAAACTGACAAGAACAGTAGATCCTCTTCAGTCCAATACACTGTACATGCTTGGAACAGACGCCAGTGCTATTTGCCCTGTGTATGGCAAATGGAGTGCAATAGTGACTCTTCTTACCAGAAAACAACTCTTGCTCGTAGGAACAGAAACTGCATGGGATTCAACTCCATTTCTGACCGTGAAACAAACACTAGCTCGCCTTACAAGAAACACTCTCTGCTGTTGAAAAAAGAGCACTCTTCTACTCTACTGTGTTTCCTATGGGGTCCGAACAGTGAGCTTGCTCAGAACAAAAGAACTGTGCTTCCTACACACACAGACCATATCTAGTTCAACATTGCTTAGGAAACTGACAAGAACAGTAGCTCCCCTTCTGTCCAATACACTGTACTTGCTGGGAACAGACTTGAAGTCTATTTGTACTGTGTATGTCAATGGGACTACAATAGTGACTTTCTTTACCAGAAAACAACTCTTGCTCATAGGACCAAAAACTGCATGTGATTCAACTCTATTAAGGACTGGGAAACAAACACTAGCTCGCCTTACAAGAAACACACTCTGCTTTTGAGAAAAGAGCACTCTTCTTCTCTACTGTGTTTCCTATAGGGCCAGAACAGTGAGCTTGCTCAGAACAAAAGAACTGTGCTTCCTAAACCCACGGGCTCTATCTAGTTCAACTCTGCATAGGAAACTGACAAGAACAGTTAATCCTCTTCAGTCCAGTACACTGTACTTGCAGGGAACAGACCCAAGTGCTATTTGCACTGTGTATGGCAATGGGAGCGCAAAAGTGACTCTTCTACCAGAAAAAACCTCTTGCTCCTAGGACCAGAAACTGCATGTGATTCAACTCCATGTAGAATTGGGCAAAAAACGCTAGCTCGCCATACCAGAAACACACTCTGCTTTTGAGAAAAGAGCACTCTTCTACTCTACTGTGTTTCCTATAGGGCCAGAACAGTGAGCTTGCTCAGAACAAAAGAACTGTGCTTCCTACACTCACGGGCCATATCTAGTTTAACTCTGCTTATGAAACTGACAAGAACAGTAGCTCCTCTTCAGTCGAATACACTGTACATGCCGGAACCGACACCAGTGCTATTTGCCCTGTGTATGACAATGGGAGCACAATAGTGACTCTTCTTACCAGAAAACAACTCTTGCTGGTAGGACCACAAACTGCATGTGAGTCAACTCCACTAAGGACTGGGAAACAAACGCTAGCTCGCCTTACAAGAAACACACTCTGCTTTTGAGAAAAGAGCACTCATCTACTCTACTGTGTTTCCTATAGGCCCAGAACAGTGAGCTTGCTCAGAACAAAAGAACTGTGCTTCCTACACACACGGGCCATATCTAGTTCAATTCTGCTTAGGAAACTGACAAGAACAGTAGATCCTCTTTAGTCCAATACACTGTACATGCTGGGAACAGACGCCAGTGCTATTTGCCCTGTGTATGGCAAATGGAGTGCAATAGTGACTCTTCTTACCAGAAAACAACTCTTGCTCGTAGTAACAGAAACAGCATGGGATTCAACTCCATTTCTGACTGTGAAACAAACGCTAGCTCGCCTTACAAGAAACACTCTCTGCTTTTGAAAAAAGAGCACTCATCTACTCTACTGTGTTTTCTATGGGGTCCGAACAGTGAGCTTGCTCAGAACAAAAGAACTGTGCTTCCTACACACACGGACCATATCTAGTTCAACTTTCCTTAGGAAACTGACAAGAACAGTAGCTCCCCTTCTGTCCAATACACTGTACTTGCTGGGAAGAGACTTGAGGGCTCTTTGTACTGTGTATTCAATGGGACTACAATAGTGACTTTCCTTACCAGAAAACAACTCTTGCTCATAGGACCAAAAACTGCATGTGATTCAACTCTATTAAGGACTGGGAAACAAACACTAGCTCGCCTTACTAGAAACACACTCTGCTTTTGAGAAAAGAGCACTCTTCTACTCTACTGTGTTTCCTATAGGGCCAGAACAGTGAGCTTGCCCAGAACAAAAGAACTGTGCTTCCTACACACAAGGCCCATATCTAGTTCAAATCTGCTTAGGAAACTGACAAGAACAGTAGATCCTCTTCAGTCCAGTACACTGTACTTGCTGGGAACAGACGCGAGTGCTATTTGCACTGTGTATGGCATTGGGAGCGCAAAGAGAGACTCTTCTACCAGAAAACAACTCTTGCTAGAAGGACCAGAAACTGCATGTTATTCAACTCCATGTAGAACTGGGAAAAAAACGCTAGCTCGCCATACAAGAAACACACTCTGCTTTTGAGAAAAGAGCACTCTTCTACTCTAGTGTGTTTCCCATAGGGCCAGAATAGTGAGCTTGCTCAGAAGAAAAGAACTGTGCTTCCTACACACAGGGGCCATATCTAGTTCAACTCTGCTTAGGAACCTGAGAAGAACAGTAGATCCTCTTCAGTCCAATACACTGTACATGCTGGGAACAGACGCCAGTGCTATTTGCCCTGTGTATGACAATGGGAGCGCAATAGTGACTCTTCTTACCAGAAAACATCTCTTGCTCATAGGACCAGAAACTGCATGTGATTCAACTCCACTAAGGACTGGGAAACAAACGCTAGCTCGTCTTACAAGAAACACACTCTGCTTTTGAGAAAAGAGCACTCTTCAACTCTACTGTGATTCCTATGGGGTCCGAACAGTGAGCTTGCTCAGAACAAAAGAATGTGCTTCCTAAACACACGGGCTCTATCTAGTTCAACTCTTCTTAGGAAACTGACAAGAACAGTTGATCCTCTTCAGTCCAGTACACTGTACTTGCAGGGAACAGACGCGAGTGCTATTTGCACTGTGTATGGCAATGGGAGCGCAAAAGTGACTGTTCTACCAGAAAAAAACTCTTGCTCCTAGGACTAGAAACTGGATGCGATTCAACTCCATGTAGAATTGGGCAAAAAACGCTAGCTCGCCATACCAGAAACAAACTCTGCTTTTGAGAAAAGAGCACTCTTCTACTCTACTGTGTTTCCTATAGGGCCAGAACAGTGAGCTTGCTCAGAACAAAAGAACTGTGCTTCCTACACTCACGGGCCATATCTAGTTCAACTCTGCTTAGGAAACTGACAAGAACAGTAGCTCCTCTTCAGTCAAATACACTGTACATGCTGGGAACCGACACCAGTGCTATTTGCCCTGTGTATGACAATGGGAGCGCAATAGTGACTCTTCTTACCAGAAAACAACTCTTGCTGGTAGGACCAGAAACTGCATGTGAGTCAACTCCACTAAGGACTAGGAAACAAACGCTAGCTCGCCTTACAAGAAACACACTCTGCTTTTAAGAAAAGAGCACTCTTCTACTCTACTGTGTTTCTTATAGGGCCAGAACAGTGAGCTTGCTCAGAACAAAAGAACTGTGCTTCATACACACACGGCCATATCTAGTTCAATTCTGCTTAGGAAACTGACAAGAACAGTAGATCCTCTTCAGTCCATTACACTGCACATGCTGGGAACAGACGCCAGTGCTATTTGCCCTGTGTATGGCAAATGGAGTGCAATAGTGACTCTTCTTACCAGAAAACAACTCTTGCTCGTAGGAACAGAAACTGCATGGGATTCAACTCCATTTCTGACCGTGAAACAAACGCTAGCTCGCCTTACAAGAAACACTCTCTGCTTTTGAAAAAAGAGCACTCATCTACTCTACTGTGTTTTCTATGGAGTCCGAACAGTGAGCTTGCTCAGAACAAAAGAACTGTGCTTCCTACACACACGGGTCATATCTAGTTCAACTCTGCTTAAAAAACTGACAGGAACAGTAGCTTGTCTTCAGTCCAATACACTGTACTTGCTGGGAACAGACGCTAGTGCTATTTGCACTGTGTATTGCACATAGAGCACAGTAGTGACTCTTCTTACCAGAAAACAACTCTTGCTCATAGAACCAGAAACTGCATGTGATTCAACTCCATTTCTGACTGGGAAACAAATACTAGCTCGCCTTACAAGAAACACACTCTGCTTTTGAGAAAAGAGCACTCTTCTACTCTACTGTGTTTCTTATAGGGCCAGAACAGTGAGCTTGCTCAGAAGAAAAGAACTGTGCTTCCTACACACAGGGGCCATATCTAGTTCAACTCTGCTTAGGAAACTGAGAAGAACAGTAGATCCTCTTCAGTCCAATACACTGTACATGCTGGGAACAGACGCCAGTGCTATTTGCCCTGTGTATGACAATGGGAGCGCAATAGTGACTCTTCTTACCAGAAAACAACTCTTGCTCATAGGACCACAAACTGCATGTGATTCAACTCCAGTAAGGACTGGGAAACAAACGCTAGCTCGCCTTACAAGAAACACACTCTGCTTTTGAGAAAAGAGCACTCTTCTACTCTGCTGTGTTTCCTATAGGCCCAGAACAGTGAGCTTGCACAGAAATAAAGAACTGTGCTTCCTACACACACGGCCATATCTAGTTCAATTCTGCTTAGGAAACTGACAAGAACAGTAGATCCTCTTCAGTCCAATACACTGTACATGCTTGGAACAGACGCCAGTGCTATTTGCCCTGTGTATGGCAAATGGAGTGCAATAGTGACTCTTCTTACCAGAAAACAACTCTTGCTCGTAGGAACAGAAACTGCATGGGATTCAACTCCATTTCTGACCGTGAAACAAACACTAGCTCGCCTTACAAGAAACACTCTCTGCTTTTGAAAAAAGAGCACTCTTCTACTCTACTGTGTTTCCTATGGAGTTCGAACAGTGAGCTTGCTCAGAACAAAAGAACTGTGCTTCCTACACACACAGACCATATCTAGTTCAACATTGCTTAGGAAACTGACAAGAACAGTAGCTCCCCTTCTGTCCAATACACTGTACTTGCTGGGAACAGACTTGAAGTCTATTTGTACTGTGTATGTCAATGGGACTACAATAGTGACTTTCCTTACCAGAAAACAACTCTTGCTCATAGGACCAAAAACTGCATGTGATTCAACTCTATTAAGGACTGGGAAACAAACACTAGCTCGCCTTACAAGAAACACACTCTGCTTTTGAGAAAAGAGCACTCTTCTACTCTACTGTGTTTCCTATAGGGCCAGAACAGTGAGCTTGCTCAGAACAAAAGAACTGTGCTTCCAACACACAAGGCCCATATCTAGTTCAACTCTGCTTAGGAAACTGACAAGAACAGTAGATCCTCTTCAGTCCAGTACACTGTACTTGCTGGGAACAGACGCGAGTGCTATTTAAACTGTGTATGGCAATGGGAGCGCAAAAGTGACTCTTCTACCAGAAAACAACTCTTGCTAGAAGGACCAGAAACTGCATGTTATTCATCTCCATGTAGAACTGGGAAAAAAATGCTAGCTCGCCTTACAAGAAACACACTCTGCTTTTGGGAAAAGAGCACTCGTCTACTCTACTGTGTTTCCTATAGGGCCAGAATAGTGAGCTTGCTCAGAAGAAAAGAACTGTGCTTCCTATACACAGGGGCCATATCTAGTTCAACTCTGCTTAGGAAACTGAGAAGAACAGTAGATCCTCTTCAGTCCAATACACTGTACATGCTGGGAACAGACGCCAGTGCTATTTGCAATGTGTATGACAATGGGAGCGCAATAGTGACTCTTCTTACCAGAAAACAACTCTTGCTCATAGGACCAGAAACTGCATGTGATTCAACTCCACTAAGGACTGGGAAACAAACGCTAGCTCGCCTTACAAGAAACACACTCTGCTTTTGAGAAAAGAGCACTCTTCAACTCTACTGTGATTCCTATGGGGTCCGAACAGTGAGCTTGCTCAGACCAAAGAACTGTGCTTCCTAAACACACGGGCTCTATCTAGTTCAACTCTGCTTAGGAAACTGACAAGAACAGTTGATCCTCTTCAGTCCAGTACACTGTACTTGCAGGGAACAGACGCGAGTGCTATTTGCACTGTGTATGGCAATGGGAGCGCAAAAGTGGCTCTTCTACCAAAAAAAAACTCTTGCTCCTAGGACCAGAAACTGGATGCGATTCAACTCCATGTAGAATTGGGCAAAAAACGCTAGCTCGCCATACCAGAAACAAACTCTGCTTTTGAGAAAAGAGCACTCTTCTACTCTACTGTGTTTCCTATAGGGCCAGAACAGTGAGCTTGCTCAGAACAAAAGAACTGTGCTTCCTACACTCACGGGCCATATCTAGTTCAACTCTGCTTAGGAAACTGACAAGAACAGTAGCTCCTCTTCAGTCAAATACACTGTACATGCTGGGAACCGACACCAGTGCTATTTGCCCTGTGTATGACAATGGGAGCGCAATAGTGACTCTTCTTACCAGAAAACAACTCTTGCTGGTAGGACCAGAAACTGCATGTGTGTCAACTCCACTAAGGACTAGGAAACAACCGCTAGCTCGCCTTACAAGAAACACACTCTGCTTTTGAGAAAAGAGCACTCTTCTACTCTACTGTGTTTCTTAGAGGCCCAGAACAGTGAGCTTGCTCAGAACAAAAGAACTGTGCTTCCTACACACAAGGCCCATATCTAGTTCAACTCTGCTTAGGAACCTGAGAAGAACAGTAGATCCTCTTTAGTCCAGTACACTGTACTTGCTGGGAACAGACGCGAGTGCTACTTGCACTGTGTATGGCAATGGGAGCACAAAAGTGACTCTTCTACCAGAAAACAACTCTTGCTAGAAGGACCAGAAACTGCATGTTATTCAACTCCATGTAGAACTGGGAAAAAAACGCTAGCTCGCCATACAAGAAACACACTCTGCTTTTGAGAAAAGAGCACTCTTCTACTCTACTGTGTTTCCTATAGGGCCAGAATAGTGAGCTTGCTCAGAAGAAAAGAACTGTGCTTCCTACACACAGGGGCCATATCTAGTTCAACTCTGCTTAGGAACCTGAGAAGAACAGTAGATCCTCTTCAGTCCAATACACTGTACATGCTGGGAACAGACGCCAGTGCTATTTCCCCTGTGTATGACAATGGGAGCACAATAGTGACTCTTCTTACCAGAAAACAACTCTTGCTCATAGGACCAGAAATTGCATGTGATTCAACTCCACTAAGGACTGGGAAACAAACGCTAGCTCGCCTTACAAGAAACACACTCTGCTTTTGAGAAAAGAGCACTCTTCAACTCTACTGTGATTCCTATGGGGTCCGAACAGTGAGCTTGCTCAGAACAAAAGAACTGTGCTTCCTAAACACACGGGCTCTATCTAGTTCAACTCTTCTTAGGAAACTGACAAGAACAGTTGATCCTCTTCAGTCCAGTACACTGTACTTGCAGGGAACAGACGCGAGTGCTATTTGCACTGTGTATGGCAATGGGAGCGCAAAAGTGACTCTTCTACCAAGAAAAACTCTTGCTCCTAGGACCAGAAACTGGATGCGATTCAACTCCATGTAGAATTGGGCAAAAAACGCTAGCTCACCATACCAGAAACAAACTCTGCTTTTGAGAAAAGAGCACTCTTCTACTCTACTGTGTTTCCTATAGGGCCAGAACAGTGAGCTTGCTCAGAACAAAAGAACTGTGCTTCCTACACTCACGGGCCATATCTAGTTCAACTCTGCTTAGGAAACTGACAAGAACAGTAGCTCCTCTTCAGTCGAATACACTGTACATGCTGGGAACTGACACCAGTGCTATTTGCCCTGTGTATGACAATGGGAGCGCAATAGTGACTCTTCTTACCAGAAAAAAACTCTTGCTGGTAGGACCAGAAACTGCATGTGAGTCAACTCCACTAAGGACTAGGAAACAAACGCTAGCTCGCCTTACAAGAAACACACTCTGCTTTTGAGAAAAGAGCACTCTTCTACTCTACTGTGTTTCTTATAGGCCCAGAACAGTGAGCTTGCTCAGAACAAAAGAACTGTGCTTCCTACACACACGGCCATATCTAGTTCAATTCTGCTTAGGAAACTGACAATAACAGTAGATCCTCTTCAGTCCAATACACTGTACATGCTGGGAACAGACGCCAGTGCTATTTGCCCTGTGTATGGCAAATGGAGTGCAATAGTGACTCTTCTTACCAGAAAACAACTCTTGCTCGTAGGAACAGAAACTGCATGGGATTCAACTCCATTTCTGACCATGAAACAAACGCTAGCTCCCCTTACAAGAAACACTCTCTGCTTTTGAAAAAAGAGCACTCATCTACTCTACTGTGTTTTCTATGGGATCCAAACAGTGAGCTTGCTCAGAACAAAAGAACTGTGCTTCCTACACACACGGACCATATCTAGTTCATCTTTGCTTAGGAAACTGACAAGAACAGTAGCTCCCCTTCTGTCCAATACACTGTACTTGCTGGGAAGAGACTTGAGGGCTCTTTGTACTGTGTATGTCAATGGGACTACAATAGTGACTTTCCTTACCAGAAAACAACTCTTGCTCATAGGACCAAAAACTGCATGTGATTCAACTCAATTAAGGACTGGGAAACAAACACTAGCTCGCCTTACAAGAAACACACTCTGCTTTTGAGAAAAGAGCACTCTTCTACTCTACTGTGTTTCCTATAGGGCCAGAACAGTGAGCTTGCTCAGAACAAAAGAACTGTGCTTCCTACACACAAGGCCCAAATCTAGTTCAACTCTGCTTAGGAAACTGACAAGAACAGTAGATCCTCTTCAGTCCAGTACACTGTACTTGCTGGGAACAGACGCGAGTGCTATTTGCACTGTGTATGGCAATGGGAGCGCAAAAGTGACTCTTCTACCAGAAAACAACTCTTGCTAGAAGGACCAGAAACTGCATATTATTCAACCTCATGTAGAACTGGGAAAAAAACGCTAGCTCACCATACAAGAAACACACTCTGCTTTTGAAAAAAGAGCACTCTTCTACTCTACTGTGTTTCCTATAGGGCCAGAAGAGTGAGCTTGATCAGAACAAAAGAATGTGCTTCCTAAACACACGGGCTCTATCTAGTTCAACTCTTCTTAGGAAACTGACAAGAACAGTTGATCCTCTTCAGTCCAGTACACTGTACTTGCAGGGAACAGACGCGAGTGCTATTTGCACTGTGTATGGCAATGGGAGCGCAAAAGTGACTGTTCTACCAGAAAAAAACTCTTGCTCCTAGGACTAGAAACTGGATGCGATTCAACTCCATGTAGAATTGGGCAAAAAACGCTAGCTCGCCATACCAGAAACAAACTCTGCTTTTGAGAAAAGAGCACTCTTCTACTCTACTGTGTTTCCTATAGGGCCAGAACAGTGAGCTTGCTCAGAACAAAAGAACTGTGCTTCCTACACTCACGGGCCATATCTAGTTCAACTCTGCTTAGGAAACTGACAAGAACAGTAGCTCCTCTTCAGTCAAATACACTGTACATGCTGGGAACCGACACCAGTGCTATTTGCCCTGTGTATGACAATGGGAGCGCAATAGTGACTCTTCTTACCAGAAAACAACTCTTGCTGGTAGGACCAGAAACTTCATGTGAGTCAACTCCACTAAGGACTAGGAAACAAACGCTAGCTCGCCTTACAAGAAACACACTCTGCTTTTAAGAAAAGAGCACTCTTCTACTCTACTGTGTTTCTTATAAGGCAAGAACAGTGAGCTTGCTCAGAACAAAAGAACTGTGCTTCATACACACACGGCCATATCTAGTTCAATTCTGCTTAGGAAACTGACAAGAACAGTAGATCCTCTTCAGTCCATTACACTGCACATGCTGGGAACAGACGCCAGTGCTATTTGCCCTGTGTATGGCAAATGGAGTGCAATAGTGACTCTTCTTACCAGAAAACAACTCTTGCTCGTAGGAACAGAAACTGCATGGGATTCAACTCCATTTCTGACCGTGAAACAAACGCTAGCTCGCCTTACAAGAAACACTCTCTGCTTTTGAAAAAAGAGCACTCATCTACTCTACTGTGTTTTCTATGGGGTCCGAACAGTGAGCTTGCTCAGAACAAAAGAACTGTGCTTCCTACACACACGGGTCATATCTAGTTCAACTCTGCTTAAAAAACTGACAGGAACAGTAGCTTGTCTTCAGTCCAATACACTGTACTTGCTGGGAACAGACGCTAGTGCTATTTGCACTGTGTATTGCACATAGAGCACAGTAGTGACTCTTCTTACCAGAAAACAACTCTTGCTCATAGAACCAGAAACTGCATGTGATTCAACTCCATTTCTGACTGGGAAACAAATACTAGCTCGCCTTACAAGAAACACACTCTGCTTTTGAGAAAAGAGCACTCTTCTACTCTACTGTGTTTCCTATAGGGCCAGAACAGTGAGCTTGCTCAGAAGAAAAGAACTGTGCTTCCTATACACAGGGGCCATATCTAGTTCAACTCTGCTTAGGAAACTGAGAAGAACAGTAGATCCTCTTCAGTCCAATACACTGTACATGCTGGGAACAGACGCCAGTGCTATTTGCCCTGTGTATGACAATGGGAGCGCAATAGTGACTCTTCTTACCAGAAAACAACTCTTGCTCATAGGACCACAAACTGCATGTGATTCAACTCCAGTAAGGACTGGGAAACAAACGCTAGCTCGCCTTACAAGAAACACACTCTGCTTTTGAGAAAAGAGCACTCTTCTACTCTGCTGTGTTTCCTATAGGCCCAGAACAGTGAGCTTGCACAGAAATAAAGAACTGTGCTTCCTACACACACGGCCATATCTAGTTCAATTCTGCTTAGGAAACTGACAAGAACAGTAGATCCTCTTCAGTGCAATACACTGTACATGCTTGGAACAGACGCCAGTGCTATTTGCCCTGTGTATGGCAAATGGAGTGCAATAGTGACTCTTCTTACCAGAAAACAACTCTTGCTCGTAGGAACAGAAACTGCATGGGATTCAACTCCTTTTCTGACCGTGAAACAAACACTAGCTCGCCTTACAAGAAACACTCTCTGCTTTTGAAAAAAGAGCACTCTTCTACTCTACTGTGTTTCCTATGGAGTTCGAACAGTGAGCTTGCTCAGAACAAAAGAGCTGTGCTTCCTACACACACAGACCATATCTAGTTCAACATTGCTTAGGAAACTGACAAGAACAGTAGCTCCCCTTCTGTCCAATACACTGTACTTGCTGGGAACAGACTTGAAGTCTATTTGTACTGTGTATGTCAATGGGACTACAATAGTGACTTTCCTTACCAGAAAACAACTCTTGCTCATAGGACCAAAAACTGCATGTGATTCAACTCTATTAAGGACTGGGAAACAAACACTAGCTCGCCTTACAAGAAACACACTCTGCTTTTGAGAAAAGAGCACTCTTCTACTCTACTGTGTTTCCTATAGGGCCAGAACAGTGAGCTTGCTCAGAACAAAAGAACTGTGCTTCCAACACACAAGGCCCATATCTAGTTCAACTCTGCTTAGGAAACTGACAAGAACAGTAGATCCTCTTCAGTCCAGTACACTGTACTTGCTGGGAACAGACGCGAGTGCTATTTACACTGTGTATGGCAATGGGAGCACAAAAGTGACTCTTCTACCAGAAAACAACTCTTGCTAGAAGGACCAGAAACTGCATGTTATTCAACTCCATGTAGAACTGGGAAAAAAATGCTAGCTCGCCTTACAAGAAACACACTCTGCTTTTGGGAAAAGAGCACTCGTCTACTCTACTGTGTTTCCTATAGGGCCAGAATAGTGAGCTTGCTCAGAAGAAAAGAACTGTGCTTCCTATACACAGGGGCCATATCTAGTTCAACTCTGCTTAGGAAACTGAGAAGAACAGTAGATCCTCTTCAGTCCAATACACTGTACATGCTGGGAACAGACGCCAGTGCTATTTGCCCTGTGTATGACAATGGGAGCACAATAGTGACTCTTCTTACCAGAAAACAACTCTTGCTCATAGGACCAGAAACTGCATGTGATTCAACTCCACTAAGGACTGGGAAACAAACGCTAGCTCGCCTTACAAGAAACACACTCTGCTTTTGAGAAAAGAGCACTCTTCAACTCTACTGTGATTCCTATGGGGTCCGAACAGTGAGCTTGCTCAGACCAAAGAACTGTGCTTCCTAAACACACGGGCTCTATCTAGTTCAACTCTGCTTAGGAAACTGACAAGAACAGTTGATCCTCTTCAGTCCAGTACACTGTACTTGCAGGGAACAGACGCGAGTGCTATTTGCACTGTGTATGGCAATGGGAGCGCAAAAGTGACTCTTCTACCAAAAAAAAACTCTTGCTCCTAGGACCAGAAACTGGATGCGATTCAACTCCATGTAGAATTGGGCAAAAAACGCTAGCTCGCCATACCAGAAACAAACTCTGCTTTTGAGAAAAGAGCACTCTTCTACTCTACTGTGTTTCCTATAGGGCCAGAACAGTGAGCTTGCTCAGAACAAAAGAACTGTGCTTCCTACACTCACGGGCCATATCTAGTTCAACTCTGCTTAGGAAACTGACAAGAACAGTAGCTCCTCTTCAGTCAAATACACTGTACATGCTGGGAACCGACACCAGTGCTATTTGCCCTGTGTATGACAATGGGAGCGCAATAGTGACTCTTCTTACCAGAAAACAACTCTTGCTGGTAGGACCAGAAACTGCATGTGTGTCAACTCCACTAAGGACTAGGAAACAACCGCTAGCTCGCCTTACAAGAAACACACTCTGCTTTTGAGAAAAGAGCACTCTTCTACTCTACTGTGTTTCTTATAGGCCCAGAACAGTGAGCTTGCTCAGAACAAAAGAACTGTGCTTCCTACACACAAGGCCCATATCTAGTTCAACTCTGCTTAGGAACCTGAGAAGAACAGTAGATCATCTTCAGTCCAATACACTGTACATGCTGGGAACAGACGCCAGTGCTATTTGCCCTGTGTATGACAATGGGAGCACAATAGTGACTCTTCTTACCAGAAAACAACTCTTGCTCATAGGACCAGAAATTGCATGTGATTCAACTCCACTAAGGACTGGGAAACAAACGCTAGCTCGCCTTACAAGAAACACACTCTGCTTTTGAGAAAAGAGCACTCTTCAACTCTACTGTGATTCCTATGGGGTCCGAACAGTGAGCTTGCTCAGAAAAAAAGAACTGTGCTTCCTAAACACACGGGCTCTATCTAGTTCAACTCTTCTTAGGAAACTGACAAGAACAGTTGATCCTCTTCAGTCCAGTACACTGTACTTGCAGGGAACAGACGCGAGTGCTATTTGCACTGTGTATGGCAATGGGAGCGCAAAAGTGACTCTTCTACCAAGAAAAAACTCTTGCTCCTAGGACCAGAAACTGGATGCGATTCAACTCCATGTAGAATTGGGCAAAAAACGCTAGCTCACCATACCAGAAACAAACTCTGCTTTTGAGAAAAGAGCACTCTTCTACTCTACTGTGTTTCCTATAGGGCCAGAACAGTGAGCTTGCTCAGAACAAAAGAACTGTGCTTCCTACACTCACGGGCCATATCTAGTTCAACTCTGCTTAGGAAACTGACAAGAACAGTAGCTCCTCTTCAGTCGAATACACTGTACATGCTGGGAACTGACACCAGTGCTATTTGCCCTGTGTATGACAATGGGAGCGCAATAGTGACTCTTCTTACCAGAAAAAAACTCTTGCTGGTAGGACCAGAAACTGCATGTGAGTCAACTCCACTAAGGACTAGGAAACAAACGCTAGCTCGCCTTACAAGAAACACACTCTGCTTTTGAGAAAAGAGCACTCTTCTACTCTACTGTGTTTCTTATAGGCCCAGAACAGTGAGCTTGCTCAGAACAAAAGAACTGTGCTTCCTACACACACGGCCATATCTAGTTCAATTCTGCTTAGGAAACTGACAATAACAGTAGATCCTCTTCAGTCCAATACACTGTACATGCTGGGAACAGACGCCAGTGCTATTTGCCCTGTGTATGGCAAATGGAGTGCAATAGTGACTCTTCTTACCAGAAAACAACTCTTGCTCGTAGGAACAGAAACTGCATGGGATTCAACTCCATTTCTGACCATAAAACAAACGCTAGCTCCCCTTACAAGAAACACTCTCTGCTTTTGAAAAAAGAGCACTCATCTACTCTACTGTGTTTTCTATGGGATCCAAACAGTGAGCTTGCTCAGAACAAAAGAACTGTGCTTCCTAAACACACGGACCATATCTAGTTCATCTTTGCTTAGGAAACTGACAAGAACAGTAGCTCCCCTTCTGTCCAATACACTGTACTTGCTGGGAAGAGACTTGAGGGCTCTTTGTACTGTGTATGTCAATGGGACTACAATAGTGACTTTCCTTACCAGAAAACAACTCTTGCTCATAGGACCAAAAACTGCATGTGATTCAACTCAATTAAGGACTGGGAAACAAACACTAGCTCGCCTTACAAGAAACACACTCTGCTTTTGAGAAAAGAGCACTCTTCTACTCTACTGTGTTTCCTATAGGGCCAGAACAGTGAGCTTGCTCAGAACAAAAGAACTGTGCTTCCTACACACAAGGCCCAAATCTAGTTCAACTCTGCTTAGGAAACTGACAAGAACAGTAGATCCTCTTCAGTCCAGTACACTGTACTTGCTGGGAACAGACGCGAGTGCTATTTGCACTGTGTATGGCAATGGGAGCGCAAAAGTGACTCTTCTACCAGAAAACAACTCTTGCTAGAAGGACCAGAAACTGCATATTATTCAACCTCATGTAGAACTGGGAAAAAAACGCTAGCTCACCATACAAGAAACACACTCTGCTTTTGAAAAAAGAGCACTCTTCTACTCTACTGTGTTTCCTATAGGGCCAGAAGAGTGAGCTTGATCAGAACAAAAGAACTGTGCTTCCTACACACACGGGCCATATCTAGTTAAACTCTGCTTAGGAAACTGACAAAAACAGTAGTTTCTCTTAAGTCCAATACACTGTACTTGCTGGGAGTAGACGCGAGTGCTATTTGTGCTATGTTTGGCAAATGGAGCGCAATAGTGACTCTTCTTACCAGAAAACAACTCTTGCTCGTAGGACCAGAAACTGCAAATGATTCAACTCCATTTAGGACTGGGAAACAAACACTATCTCGCCCTACAAGAAACACACTCTGCTTTTGAGAAAAGAGCACTCTTCTACTCTACTGTGGTTCCTATGGGGTCCGAACAGTGAGCTTGCTCAGAAAAAAAGAACTGTGCTTCCTAAACACACGGGCTCTATCTAGTTCAACTCTTCTTAGGAAACTGACAAGAACAGTTGATCCTCTTCAGTCCAGTACACTGTACTTGCAGGGAACAGACGCGAGTGCTATTTGCACTGTGTATGGCAATGGGAGCGCAAAAGTGACTCTTCTACCAAGAAAAAACTCTTGCTCCTAGGACCAGAAACTGGATGCGATTCAACTCCATGTAGAATTGGGCAAAAAACGCTAGCTCACCATACCAGAAACAAACTCTGCTTTTGAGAAAAGAGCACTCTTCTACTCTACTGTGTTTCCTATAGGGCCAGAACAGTGAGCTTGCTCAGAACAAAAGAACTGTGCTTCCTACACTCACGGGCCATATCTAGTTCAACTCTGCTTAGGAAACTGACAAGAACAGTAGCTCCTCTTCAGTCGAATACACTGTACATGCTGGGAACTGACACCAGTGCTATTTGCCCTGTGTATGACAATGGGAGCGCAATAGTGACTCTTCTTACCAGAAAAAAACTCTTGCTGGTAGGACCAGAAACTGCATGTGAGTCAACTCCACTAAGGACTAGGAAACAAACGCTAGCTTGCCTTACAAGAAACACACTCTGCTTTTGAGAAAAGAGCACTCTTCTACTCTACTGTGTTTCTTATAGGCCCAGAACAGTGAGCTTGCTCAGAACAAAAGAACTGTGCTTCCTACACACACGGCCATATCTAGTTCAATTCTGCTTAGGAAACTGACAATAACAGTAGATCCTCTTCAGTCCAATACACTGTACATGCTGGGAACAGACGCCAGTGCTATTTGCCCTGTGTATGGCAAATGGAGTGCAATAGTGACTCTTCTTACCAGAAAACAACTCTTGCTCGTAGGAACAGAAACTGCATGGGATTCAACTCCATTTCTGACCATGAAACAAACGCTAGCTCCCCTTACAAGAAACACTCTCTGCTTTTGAAAAAAGAGCACTCATCTACTCTACTGTGTTTTCTATGGGATCCAAACAGTGAGCTTGCTCAGAACAAAAGAACTGTGCTTCCTACACACACGGACCATATCTAGTTCATCTTTGCTTAGGAAACTGACAAGAACAGTAGCTCCCCTTCTGTCCAATACACTGTACTTGCTGGGAAGAGACTTGAGGGCTCTTTGTACTGTGTATGTCAATGGGACTACAATAGTGACTTTCCTTACCAGAAAACAACTCTTGCTCATAGGAACAAAAACTGCATGTGATTCAACTCAATTAAGGACTGGGAAACAAACACTAGCTCGCCTTACAAGAAACACACTCTGCTTTTGAGAAAAGAGCACTCTTCTACTCTACTGTGTTTCCTATAGGGCCAGAACAGTGAGCTTGCTCAGAACAAAAGAACTGTGCTTCCTACACACAAGGCCCAAATCTAGTTCAACTCTGCTTAGGAAACTGACAAGAACAGTAGATCCTCTTCAGTCCAGTACACTGTACTTGCTGGGAACAGACGCGAGTGCTATTTGCACTGTGTATGACAATGGGAGCGCAAAAGTGACTCTTCTACCAGAAAACAACTCTTGCTAGAAGGACCAGAAACTGCATATTATTCAACCTCATGTAGAACTGGGAAAAAAACGCTAGCTCACCATACAAGAAACACACTCTGCTTTTGAAAAAAGAGCACTCTTCTACTCTACTGTGTTTCCTATAGGGCCAGAAGAGTGAGCTTGATCAGAACAAAAGAACTGTGCTTCCTACACACACGGGCCATATCTAGTTAAACTCTGCTTAGGAAACTGACAAAAACAGTAGTTTCTCTTAAGTCCAATACACTGTACTTGCTGGGAGTAGACGCGAGTGCTATTTGTGCTATGTTTGGCAAATGGAGCGCAATAGTGACTCTTCTTACCAGAAAACAACTCTTGCTCGTAGGACCAGAAACTGCAAATGATTCAACTCCATTTAGGACTGGGAAACAAACACTATCTCGCCCTACAAGAAACACACTCTGCTTTTGAGAAAAGAGCACTCTTCTACTCTACTGTGGTTCCTATAGGGCCAGAAGAGTGAGCTTGCTCAGAACAAAAGAACTGTGCTTCCTACACACGGGTCATATCTAGTTCAACTCTTCTTAGTAAACTGAAAGAACAGTAGCTTGTCTTCAGTCCAATACACTGTACTTGCTGGGAACAGATGCTAGTGCTATTGCACTGTGTATTGCAAATTGAGCACAATAGTGACTCTTCTTCCCAGAAAACAACTCTTGCTCATAGAACCAGAAACTTCATGTGATTCAACTCTATTTAGGACTGTGAAACAAACACTAGCTCGCCTTACAAGAAACACACTCTGCTTTTGAGAAAAGAGCACTCTTCTACTCTACTGTGTTTCCTATAGGGCCAGAATAATGAGCTTGCTCAGAAGAAAAGAACTGTGCTTCCTACACACAGGGGCCATATCTAGTTCAACTCTGCTTAGGAAACTGAGAAGAACAGTAGATCCTCTTCAGTCCAATACACTGTACATGCTGGGAACAGACGCCAGTGCTATTTGCCCTGTATATGACAATGGGAGCGCAATAGTGACTCTTCTTACCAGAAAACAACTCTTGCTCGTAGGACCAGAAACTGCATGTGATTCAACTCCAGTAAGGACTGGGAAACAAACGCTAGCTCACCTTACAAGAAACACACTCTGCTTTTGAGAAAAGAGCACTCTTCTACTCTACTGTGTTTCCTATATGGCCAGAATAGTGAGCTTGCTCAGAACAAAAGAACTGTGCTTCCTACACACAGGGGCCATATCTAGTTCAACTCTGCTTAGGAAACTGAGAAGAACAGTAGATCCTCTTCAGTCCAATACACTGTACATGCCTGGAACAGACGCCAGTGCTATTTGCCCTGTGTATGACAATTGGAGCGCAATAGTGACTCTTCTTACCAGAAAACAACTCTTGCTGGTAGGACCAGAAACTGCATGTGAGTCAACTCCATTTAGGATTGGGAAACAAACGCTTGCTCGCCTTACAAGAAACACACTCTGCTTTTGAGAAAAGAGCACTCTTCTACTCTACTGTTTTTCCTATAGGGCCAGAAGAGTGAGCTTGATCAGAACAAAAGAACTGTGCTTCCTACACAAACGGGTCATATCTAGTTCAACTCTGCTTAAAAAACTGACAGGAACAGTAGCTTGTCTTCAGTCCAATACACTGTACTTGCTGGGAACAGACGCTAGTGCTATTTGCACTGTGTATTGCACATAGAGCACAGTAGTGACTCTTCTTAGCAGAAAACAACTCTTGCTCGTAGAACCAGAAACTGCATGTGATTCAACTCCATTTCTGACTGGGAAAAAAATACTAGCTCGCCTTACAAGAAACACACTCTGCTTTTGAGAAAAGAGCACTCTTCTAATCTACTGTGTTTTATATAGGGCCAGAACAGTGAGCTTGTTCAGAACAAAAGAACTGTGCTTCCGACACACGGGCCATATCTAGTTCAACTCTGCTTAGGAAACTGACAAGAACACAAGCTTCTCTTCAGTCCAATACACTGTACTTGCGGGGAACAGACGCGAGTCCTATTTGTGCTGTGTATGGGAAATGGTGCTCAATAGTGACTCTTCTTACCAGAAAACAACTCTTGCTCATAGGACGAGAAACTGCACGAGATTCAATTCAATTTAGGACTGGGAAACAAACACTAGCTCGCCTTACAAGAAACACACTCTGCTTTTGAGAAAAGAGCACTCTTCTACTCTACTGTGTTTCCTTTAGGGCCAGAGAAGTGAGCTTGCTCAGAATTAAAGAACTGTGCTTCCAGCACACACGGGTCATATCTAGTTCAACTCTGCTTAGGAAACTGACAAGAACAGTAGCTTGTCTTCAGTCCAATACACTGTACTTGCTGGGAACAGACGCTAGTGCTATTTGCCCTGTGTATTGCAAATAGAGGACAGTAGTTACTCTTCTTACCGGAAAACAACTCTTGCTCGTAGGACCAGAAACTGCATGTGATTTAACTCCATTTAAGACTGGGAAACAAATTCTAGCTCGCCTTACGAGAAACACACTCTGCTTTTGAGAAAAGAGCACTCTTCTAATCTACTGTGTTTCTTATAGGGCCAGAACTGTGAGCTTGCTCAGAACAAAAGAACGGTGCTTCCTACACACATGGGTCATATCTAGTTCAACTCTGCGTAGGAAACTGACAGGAACAGTAGCTTGTCTTCAGTCCAATACACTGTACTTGCTGGGAACAGACGCTAGTGCTATTTGCACTGTGTATTGCAAATAGAGCACAGTAGTAACTGTTCTTACCAGAAAACATGTCTTGCTCGTAGGACCAGATACTGCATGTGATTCAACTTCATTTCTGATTGGGAAAAAAATACTAGCTCGCCTTACAAGAAACACACTCTGCTTTTGAGAAAAGAGCACTCTTCTAATCTACTGTGTTTTATATAGGGCCAGAACAGTTAGTTTTCTCAGAACAAAAGAACTGTGCTTCTGACACACGGACCATATCTAGTTCAACTCTGCTTAGGAAACTGACAAGAACAGTAGTTTCTCTTCAGTCCAATACACTGTACTTGCTGGGAATAGACGCCAGTGCTATTTGTGCTGTGTTTGGCAAATGGAGCGCAATAGTGACTCTTCTTACCAGAAAACAACTCTTGCTCTATGACCAGAAACTGCATGTGATTCAAATCCATTTTGAACTGGGAAACAAACACTAGCTCGCCTTACAAGAAACACACTCTGCTTTTGAGAAAAGAGCACTCTTCTACTCTACTGTGTTTCCTATGGGGTCCGAACAGTGAGCTTGCTCAGAACAAAAGAACTGTGCTTCCTACACACACGGGCCATATCTAGTTCAACTCTGCTTAGGAAACTGACAAGAACAGTAGCTCCTCTTCAGTCCAATACACTGTACTTGCTTGGAACAGACGCGAGTGCTGTTTGCACTGTGTATGGAAATGGGAGCGCAATAGTGACTCTTCTTACCAGAAAACTACCCTTGCGCGTAGGACCACAAACTGCATGTGACTCAACTCCATTTATAATTGGGAAACAAACACTAGCTCGCCTTACAAGAAAAACACTCTGCTTTTTTAAAAGTGCACTCTTTTACTCTACTGTGTTTCCTATGGGGTCCGAACAGTGAGCTTGCTCAGAACAAAAGAACTGTGCTTCCTAAACACACGGGCTCTATCTAGGTCAAGTCTGCTTAGGAAACTGACAGGAACAGTTGATCCTCCTCAGTCCAGTACACTGTACTTGCAGGGAACAGATGCGAGTGCTATTTGCACTGTGTATGGCAATGGGAGCGCAAAAGTGACCCTTCTACCAGAAAACAACTCTTGCTAGTAGGACCAGAAACTACATGTTATTCAACTCCATGTAGAACTGGGAAAACAACGCTAGTTCGCCATACAAGAAACACACTCTGCTTTTGAAAAAAGAGCACTCTTCTACTCTATTGTGTTTCCTATAGGACCAGAACAGTGAGCTTGCTCAGAACAGAAGAACTGTGCTTCCTACACACAGGGGCCATATCTAGTTCAACTCTGCTTAGGAAACTGAGAAGAACAGTAGATCCTCTTCAGTCCAATACACTGTACATGCTGGGAACAGATGCCAGTGCTATTTGCACTGTGTATGACAATGGGAGCGCAATAGTGACTCTTCTTACCAGAAAACAACTCTTGCTCATAGGACCAGAAACTGCATGTGATTCAACTCCACTAAGGACTGGGAAACAAACGCTAGCTTGCCTTCCAAGAAACACACTCTGCTTTTGAGAAAAGAGCACTCTTCTACTCTACTGTGATTCCTATGGGGTCCGAACAGTTAGCTTGCTCAGAAAAAAAGAACTGTGCTTCCTAAACACACGGGCCCTATCTAGTTCAACTCTGCTGAGGAAACTGACAAGAACAGTTGATCCTCTTCAGTCCAGTACACTGTTCTTGCTGGGAACAGACGCGAGTGCTATTTGCACTGTGTATGGCAATGGGAGTGCAAAAGTGACTCTTCTACCAGAAAAAAACTCTTGCTCGTAGGACCAGAAACTGCAAGTGATTCAACTCCATGTAGAATTGGGCAAAAAACAATAGCTCGCCATACAAGATACACACTCTGCTTTTGAGAAAGGAGCACTCTTCTACTCTACTGTGTTTCCTATAGGGCCAGAACAATGAGATTGCTCAAAACAAAAGAACTGTGCTTCCTAAACACACGGGCTCTATCTAGTTCAACTCTGCTTAGGAAACTGACAGGAACAGTTGATCCTCTTCAGTCCACTACACTGTTCATGCAGGGAACCAACGCCAGTGCTATTTGCCCTGTGTATGACAATGGGAACGCAATAGTGACTCTTCTTACCAGAAAACAACTCTTGCTCGTAAGACCAGAAACTGCATGTGATTCAACTCCATTTCAGACTGGGAAACAATCGCTAGCTCGCCTTAAAAGAAACACACTCTGCTTTTGAGAAAAGAGCACTCTTCTACTCTACTGTGTTTCCTATAGGGCCAGAGGAATGAGCTTGCTCAGAACAAAAGAACTGTGCTTCCTACACACACGGGTCATATCTAGTTCTACTCTGCTTAAAAAACTGACAGGAACAGTAGCTTGTCTTCAGTCCAATACACTGTACTTGCTGGGAACAGACGCTAGTGCTATTTGCACTGTGCATTGCACATAGAGCACAGTAGTGACTCTTCTTAGCAGAAAACAACTCTTGCTCGTAGAACCAGAAACTGCATGTGATTCAACTCCATTTCTGACTGGGAAAAAAATACTAGCTCGCCTTACAAGAAACACACTCTGCTTTTGAGAAAAGAGCACTCTTCTAATCTACTGTGTTTCTCATAGGGCCAGAAGAGTTAGCTTGCTCAGAACAAAAGAACTGTGCTTCTGACACACGGGCCATATCTAGTTCAACTATGCTTAGGAAACTGAAAAGAACAGTAGTTTCTTTTCAGTCCAATACACTGTACTTGCTGGGAATAGACACGAGTGCTATTTGTGCTGTGTATGGCAAATGGAGCGCAATAGTGACTCTTCTTACCAGAAAACAACTCTTGCTCGTAGGACCAGAAACTGCATGTGATTCAACTCCATTTAGGACTAGGAAACAAACACTAGCTCGCCATACAAGAAACACACTCTGCTTTTGAGAACAGAGCACTCTTCTACTCTACTGTGTTTCCTATAGGGCCAGAAGAGTGAGCTTGCTCAGAACAAAAGAACTGTGCTTCAGGCACACACGGGTCATATCTAGTTCAACTCTGCTTAGGAAACTGACAAGAACAGTAGCTTCTCTTCATTCCAATACACTGTACTTGCTGGGAACAGACGTGAGTCTATTTGTGCTGTGTATGGGAAATGGTGCTCAATAGTGACTCTTCTTACCAGAAAACAACTCTTGATTGTAGGACCAGAAACTGCAACGAGATTCAATTCAATTTAGGACTGGGAAACAAACACTAGCTCGCCTTACAAGAAACACACTCTGCTTTTGAGAAAAGAGCACTCTTCTACTCTACTGTGTTTCCTATAGGGCCAGAAGAGTGAGCTTGCTCAGACCAAAAGAACTGTGCCTCCGACCCATGGGCCATATCTAGTTAAACTCTGCTTAGGAAACTGACAAGAACAGTAGCTTCTCTTCAGTCCAATACACTGTAATTGCTGGGAACAGATGCGAGTGCTATTTGCACTGTGTATGGCAAATATAGCATAATTTGGACTCTTCTTACCAGAAAACACTTTTGCTCGTAGGACTAGAAACTGCATGTGATTCAACTCCATTTCTGACTGGGAAACAAACACTAGCTCGCCATCCAAGAAACACACTCTACTTGTGAGAAAAGAGCACTATTCTACTCTATTTGTTTCCTATAGGGCCAAAAGACTGTGCTTGCTCAGAACAAAACAACTGTGCTTCCTACACACACGAGCCATATCCAGTTCAACTCTGCTTGGAAACTTACAAGAACAGTAGTTTCTCTTCAGTTCATTACACTGTACTTGCTGGGAACAGACACGAGTGCTATTTGTGCTGTGTATGGCAAATGGAGCACAATAGTGACTCTTCTTACCAGAAAACAACTCTTGCTCATAGGACCAGAAACTGCATGTGATTCAACTTCATTTCTGACTGGTAAACAAACACTAGCTCGCCTTACAAGAAACACACTCTGCTTTTGAGAAAAGAGCAATCTTCTACTCTACTGTGTTTCCTATAGGGCCAGAAGAGTGAGCTGGCTCAGAACAAAAGAACTATGCTTCCTACACAAACGGGTCATATCTAGTTCAACTCTGCTTAGGAAACTGACATGAACAGTAGCTTGTCTTCAGTACAATACACTGTATTTACTGGGAACAGACGCTATAGCTATTTGCACTGTTTAATGCAAATAGAGCACAGTAGTGACTCTTCTTACAAGAAAAAAACTATTGCTCGTAGAACCAGAAACTACATGTGATTGAACTCCATTTCTGACTGGGAAAAAAATACTAGCTCGCCTTACAAGAAACACACTCTGCTTTTGAGAAAAGAGCACTCTTCTAATCTACTGTGTTTTATATAGGGCCAGAACAGTGAGCTTGTTCAGAACAAAAGAACTGTGCTTCCGACACACGGGCCATATCTAGTTCAACTCTGCTTAGGAAACTGACAAGAACAGTAGCTTCTCTTCTGTCCAATACACTGTATTGCTGGGAACAGATGCGAGTGCCATTTGCACTGTGTATGGCAAATATAGCATAATTTGGACTCTTCTTTCCAGAAAACACTCTTGCTCGAAGGACCAGAAACTGCATGTGATTCAACTCCATTTCTGACTGGGAAACAAATACTAGCTCACCTTACAAGAAACACACTGTGCTATTGATAAAAGGGCACTCTTCTAATCTACTGTGTTTCCTATAGGGCCAGAACAGTGAGCTTACTCAGAACAAAAGAACTGTGCTTCCGACACCCGGGCCATATCTAGTTCAACTCTGCTTAGGAAACTGACAAGAACAGTAGTTTGTCTTCAGTCAAATGCACTGTACTTGCTGAGAATAGACGCCAGTGCTATTTGTGCTGTGTTTGGCAAATGGAGCGCAATAGTGACTCTTCTTACCAGAAAACAACTCTTGCTCTATGACCAGAAACTGCATGTGATTCAACTCCATTTTGAACTGGGAATCAAACACTAGCTTGCCTTACAAGAAACACACTCAGGTTTTGAGAAAAGAGCACACTTCTACTCTACTGTGTTTCCTATAGGGCCAGAAGAGTGAGCTTGCTCAGAACAAAAGAACTGTGCTTCCTACACACACGACCCATATCTAGTTCAACTCTGCTTAGGAAATGGACAAGAACATTAGCTTCTCTTCAGTCCAGTACACTGTACTTGCTGGGAACAGATGCGAGTGCTATTTGCACTGTGTATGGCAATGGGAGCACAAAAGTGCCCCTTCTACCAGAAAACAACTCTTGCTAGTAGGACCAGAAACTACATGTTATTCAACTCCATGTAGAACTGGGAAAACAACACTAGTTTGCCATACAAGAAACACACTCTGCTTTTGAAAAAAGAGCACTCTTCTACTCTATTGTTTTTCCTATAGGACCAGAACAGTGAGCTTGCTCAGAACAGAAGAACTGTGCTTCCTACACACAGGGGCCATAACTAGTTCAACTCTGCTTAGGAAACTGACAAGAACATAGATCCTCTACAGTCCAATACACTGTACATGCTGGGAACAGAAGCCAGTGCTATTTTTCCTGTGTAGGACAATGGGAGCTCAATAGTGACTCTTCTTACCAGAAAACAACTCTTGCTCATAGGTCCAGAAACTGCATGTGATTCAACTCCAGTAAGGACTGGGACACAAACGCTAGCTCGCCTTACAAGAAACACACTCTGCTTTTGAGAAAAGAGCACTCTTCTACTCTACTGTGATTCCTATGGGGACCGAACAGTGAGCTTGCTCAGAACAAAAGAACTATGCTTCCTAAACACAGGGGCCATATCTAGTTCAACTCTGCATAGGAAACTGACAAGAACAGTAGATCCTCTTCAGTCCAATACACTGTACATGCTGGGAACAGATGCCAGTGCTATTTGCCCTGTGTATGACAATGGGAGCGCAATAGTGACTCTTCTTACCAGAAAACAACTCTTGCTCCTAGGACCAGAAACTGCATGTGAGTCAACTCCATTTAGGATTGGGAAACAAACGCTTGTTCACCTTACAAGAAACACACTCTACTTTTGAGAAAAGAGCGCTCTTCTACTCTACTGTGTTTCCTATAGGGCCAGAACAGTCAGCTTGCTCAGAACAAAAGAACTGTTCTTCCTACATACTCGGCCATATCTAGTTCAATTCTGCTTAAGAAACTGACGAGAACAGTAGATCCTCTTCAGTCCAATACACTGTACATGCTGGGAACAGACGCCAGTGCTATTTGCCCTGTGTATGGCAAATGGAGTACAATAGTGACTCTTCTTACCAGAAAACAACTCTTACTGGTAGGACCAGAAACTGCATGTGAGTCAACTCCATTTAGGATTGGGAAACAAACGCTTGCTCGCCTTACAAGAAACACACTCTGCTTTTTAGAAAAGAGCACTCTTCTACTCTACTGTGTTTCCTATAGGGCCAGAAGAGTGAGCTTGATCAGAACAAAAGAACTGTGCTTCCTACACAAACGGGTCATATCTAGTTCAACTCTGCTTAAAAAACTGACAGGAACAGTAGCTTGTCTTCAGTCCAATATACTGTACATGCTGGGAACAGACGCTAGTGCTATTTGCACTGTGTATTGACATAGAGCACAGTAGTGACTCTTCTTAGCAGAAAACAACTCTTCCTCGTAGAACCAGAAACTGCATGTGATTCAACTCCATTTCTGACTGGGAAAAAAATACTAGCTCTCCTTACAAGAAACACACTCTGCTTTTGAGAAAAGAGCACTCTTCTAATCTACTGTGTTTTATATAGGGCCAGAACAGTGAGCTTGTTCAGAACAAAAGAACTGTGCTTCCGACACACGGGCCATATCTAGTTCAACTCTGCTTAGGAAACTGACAAGAACAGTAGCTTCTCTTCAGTCCAATACACTGTACTTGCGGGGAACAGACGCGAGACCTATTTGTGCTGTGTATGGGAAATGGTGCTCAATAGTGACTCTTCTTACCAGAAAACAACTCTTGCTCGTAGGACCAGAAACTGCACGAGATTCAATTCAATTTAAGACTGGGAAACAAACACTAGCTCGCCTTACAAGAAACACACTCTGCTTTTGAGAAAAGAGCACTCTTCTACTCTACTGTGTTTCCTATAGGGCCAGAGGAATGAGCTTGCTCAGAACAAAAGAACAGTGCTTCCTACACACACGGGTCATATCTAGTTCAACTCTGCTTAAAAAACTGACAGGAACAGTAGCTTGTCTTCAGTCCAATACACTGTACTTGCTGGGAACAGACGCTAGTGCTATTTGCACTGTGTATTTCACATAGAGCACAGTAGTGACTCTTCTTAGCAGAAAACAACTCTTGCTCGTAGAACCAGAAACTGCATGTGATTCAACTCCATTTCTGACTGGGAAAAAAATACTAGCTCGCCTTACAAGAAACACACTCTGCTTTTGAGAAAAGAGCACTCTTCTAATCTACTGTGTTTCTCATAGGGCCAGAACAGTTAGCTTGCTCAGAACAAAAGAACTGTGCTTCTGACACACGGGCCATATCTAGTTCAACTCTGCTAAGGAAACTGAAAAGAACAGTTGTTTCTCTTCAGTCCAATACACTGTACTTGCTGGGAATAGACACGAGTGCTATTTGTGCTGTGTATGGCAAATGGAGCGCAATAGTGACTCTTCTTACCAGAAAACAACTCTTGCTCGTAGGACCAGAAACTGCATGTGATTCAACTCCATTTAGGACTAGGAAACAAACACTAGCTCGCCATACAAGAAACACACTCTGCTTTTGAGAACAGAGCACTCTTCTGCTCTACTGTGTTTCCTATAGGGCCAGAAGAGTGAGCTTGCTCAGAACAAAAGAACTGTGCTTCCAGCAAACACGGGTCATATCTAGTTCAACTCTGCTTAGGAACCTGACAAGAACAGTAGCTTGTCTTCAGTCCAATACACTGTACTTGCTGGGAACAGATGCGAGTCCTATTTGTGCTGTGTATGGGAAATGGTGCTCAATAGTGACTCTTCTTACCAGAAAACAACTCTTGCTCGTAGGACCAGAAACTGCAACGAGATTCAATTCAATTTAGGACTGGGAAACAAACACTAGCTCGCGTTACAAGAAACACACTCTGCTTTTGAGAAAAGAGCACTCTTCTACTCTACTGTGTTTCCTATAGGGCCCGAAGATTGAGCTTTTCAGAACAAAAGAACTGTGCCTCCGACCCACAGGCCATATCTAGTTCAACTCTTCTTAGGAAACTGACAAGAACAGTAGCTTCTCTTCAGTCCAATACACTGTACTTGCTGGGAACAGATGCGAGTGCTATTTGCACTGTGTATGGCAAATATAGCATAATTTGGACTCTTCTTACCAGAAAACACTTTTGCTCATAGGACTAGAAACTGCATGTGATTCAACTCCATTTCTGACTGGGAAACAAACACTAGCTCCCCTTCCAAGAAACACACTCTACTTTTGAGAAAAGAGCACTATTCTACTCTATTTGTTTCCTATAGGGTCAAAAGACTGTGCTTGCTCAGAACAAAAAAATCTGTGCTTCCTACACACACGAGCCATATCCAGTTCAACTCTGCTTGGAAACTTACAAGAACAGTAGTTTCTCTTCAATTCATTACACTGTACTTGCTGGGAACAGACACGAGTGCTATTTGTGCTGTGTATGGCAAATGGAGCGCAATAGTGACTCTTCTTACCAGAAAACAACTCTTGCTCATAGGACCAGAAACTGCATGTGATTCAACTCCATTTCTGACTGGGAAACAAATACTAGCTCGCCTTCCAAGAAACACACTCTACTTTTGAGAAAAGAGCACTATTCTACTCTATTTGTTTCCTATAGGGCCAGAAGAGTGAGCTTGCTCAGAACAAAAGAACTGTGCTTCCTACACAAACGGGTCATATCTAGTTCAACTCTGCTTAGGAAACTGACAGAAACAGTAGCTTGCCTTCAGTACAATACACTGTATTTGCTGGGAACAGACGTTATAGCTATTTGTACTGTTTAATGCAAATAGAGCACAGTAGTGACTCTTCTTACCAGAAAACAACTCTTGCTCGTAGAACCAGAAACTACATGTGATTCAACTCCATTTCTGACTGGGAAACAAATACTAGCTCGCCTTACAAGAAACACACTCTGCTTTTGAGAAAAGAGCACTCTTCTAATCTACTGTGTTTTATATAGGGCCAGACCAGTGAGCTTGTTCAGAACAAAAGAACTGTGCTTCCGACACCCAGGCCATATCTAGTTCAACTCTGCTTAGGAAACTGACAAGAACAGTAGCTTCTCTTCAGTCCAATACACTGTACTTGCTGGGAACAGATGCGAGTGCTATTTGCACTGTGTATGGCAAATATAGCATAATTTGGACTCTTCTTACCAGAAAACACTCTTGCTCGAAGGACCAGAAACTGCATGTGATTCAACTCCATTTCTGACTGGGAAACAAATGCTAGCTCACCTTACAAGAAACACACTGTGCTATTGAGAAAAGAGCACTCTTCTAATCTACTGTGTTTCCTATAGGGCCAGAACAGTGAGCTTGCTCAGAACAAAAGAACTGTGCTTCCGACACCCGGGCCATATCTAGTTCAACTCTGCTTAGGAAACTGACAAGAACAGTAGCTTCTCTTCAGTCCAATACACTGTACTTGCTGGGAACAGACGCGAGTGCTATTTGTGCTGTTTTTGGCAAATGGAGCGCAATAGTGACTCTTCTTACCAGAAAACAACTCTTGCTCTATGACCAGAAACTGCATGTGATTCAACTCCATTTCTGACTGGGAAACAAACACTAGCTCGCCTTACAAGAAACACACTCTGCTTTTGAGAAAAGAGCACTCTTCTACTCTACTGTGTTTCCTATAGGGCCAGAAGAGTGAGCTTGCTCAGAACAAAAGATCTGTGCTTCCTACACACGGGCCATATCTAGTTCAACTCTGCTTAGGAAACTGACAGGAACATTAGCTTGTCTTCAGTCCAATACACTGTACTTGCTGGGAACAGACACGAGAGATATTTGCAGTGTGTATGGCAAATGGAGTGCAATAGTGACTCTTCTTACCAGAAAACAACTCTTGCTCGAAGGACCAGAAACTGCATGTGATTCAACTCCATTTCTGACTGGGAAACAAAAACTAGCTCACCTTACAAGAAACACACTGTGCTATTGAGAAAGGAGCACTCTTCTAATCTACTATGTTTCCTATAGGGCCAGAAGAGTGAGCTTGCTCAGAACAAAAGAACTGTGCTTCCTACACACACGAGCCATATCCAGTTCAACTCTGCTTGGAAACTTACAAGAACAGTAGTTTCTCTTCAGTTCATTACACTGTACTTGCTGGGAACAGACACGAGTGCTATTTGTGCTGTGTATGGCAAATGGAACGCAAAAGTGACTCTTCTTACCAGAAAACACCTCTTGCTCGTAGGACCAGAAACTGCACGTGATTCAACTCAATTTAGGACTGGGAAACAAACACTAGCTCGCCTTACAAGAAACACACTCTGCTTTTGAGAAAAGAGCACTATTCTACTCTATTTGTTTCCTATAGGGCCAGAAGACTGTGCTTGCTCAGAACAAAAGAACTGTGCTTCCTACACACACGAGCCATATCCAGTTCAACTCTGCTTGGAAACTTACAAGAACAGTAGTTTCTCTTCAGTTCATTACACTGTACTTGCTGGGAACAGACACGAGTGCTATTTGTGCTGTGTATGGCAAATGGAGCACAATAGTGACTCTTCTTACCAGAAAACAACTCTTGCTCATAGGACCAGAAACTGCATGTGATTCAACTCCATTTCTGACTGGGAAACAAACACTAGCTCGTCTTACAAGAAACACACTCTGCTTTTGAGAAAAGAGCACTCTTCTACTCTACTGTGTTTCCTATAGGGCCAGAACAGTGAGCTTGCTCAGAACAAAAGAACTGTGCTTCCTACACACACGGGCCATATCTAGTTCAACTCTGCTTAGGAAAATGACAAGAACAGTAGTTTCTCTTCAGTCCAATACACTGTACTTGCTGGGAACAGACACGAGAGATATTTGCAGTGTGTATGGCAAATGGAGTGCAATAGTGACTCTTCTTACCAGAAAACAACACTTGCTCGAAGGACCAGAAACTGCATGTGATTCAACTCCATTTCTGACTGGGAAATAAATACTAGCTCACCTTACAAGAAACACACTGTGCTATTGAGAAAAGAGCACTCTTCTAATCTACTGTGTTTCCTATAGGGCCAGAACAGTGAGCTTGCTCAGAACAAAAGAACTGTGCTTCCGACACCCGGGCCATATCTAGTTCAATTCTGCTTAGAAAACTGACAAGAACAGTAGCTTTTCTTCAGTTCAATACTCTGTACTTGCTGGGAACAGACGCGAGTGCTATTTGTGCTGTGTATCACAAATGGAGCACAATAGTGACTCTTCTTACCAGAAAACAACTCTTGCTCATAGCACCAGAAACTGCACGTGATTCAAATCAATTTAGGACTGGGAAACAATCACAAGCTCGCCTTACAAGAAACACACTCCGCTTTTGAGAAAAGAGCACTCTTCTACTTTACTGTGTTTCCTATAGGGCCAGAAGAGTGAGCTTGCTCAGAACAAAAGACCTATGCTTAAGACACCCGGGCCATATCTAGTTCAACTCTGCTTAGGAAACTGACAAGAACAGTAGCTTCTCTTCAGTCCAATACACTGTACTTGCTGGGAACAGACACGAGTGCTATTTGTGCTGTGTATGGCAAATGGAGTGCAATAGTGACTCTTCTTCCCAGAAAACAACTCTTGCTCATAGGACCAGAAACTGCATGTGATTCAACTCCATTTCTGACTGGGAAACAAACACTAGCTCCCCTTACAAGAAACACACTCTGTTTTTGAGAAAAGATCACACTTCTACTCTACTGTGTTTCCTATAGGGCCAGAAGAGTGAGCTTTCTCAGAACAAAAGAACTGTGCTTCCTACACAAACGGGTCATATCTAGTTCAACTCTGCTTAGGAAACTGACAAGAACATTAGCTTGTCTTCAGTCCAATACACTGTATTTGCTGGGAACAGACGCTAGAGCTATTTCACTGTTCAATGCAAATAGAGCACAGTAGTGACTCTTCTTACCAGAAAACAACTCTTGCTCCTAGAGACAGAAACTACATGTGATTCAACTCCATTTCTGACTGGGAAACAAATCCTAGCTCCCCTTGCAAGAAACACACTGTGCTTTTGAGAAAAGAGCACTCTTCTAATCTACTGTGTTTTTTATAGGGCCAGAAGAGTGAGCTTGCTCAGAACAAAAGAACTATGCTTCCGACACACGGGCCATATCTAGTTCAACTCTGCTTAGGAAACTGAAAAGAACAGTAACTTCTCTTCAGTAAAATACACTGTACTTGCTGGGAACAGACGCGAGTGCTATTTGTGCTGTGTATGGCAAATGGAGCACAGTAGTTACTCTTCTTACCAGAAAACAACTCTTGCTCATAGGACCAGAAACTGCATGTGATTCAACTCCATTTCTGACTGGGAAACAAACACTAGCTCGCCTTACAAGAAACACACTCTGTTTTTGAGAAAAGATCACACTTCTACTCTACTGTGTTTCCTATAGGGCCAGAAGAGTGAGCTTTCTCAGAACAAAAGAACTGTGCTTCCTACACAAACGGGTCATATCTAGTTCAACTCTGCTTAGGAAACTGACAAGAACATTAGCTTGTCTTCAGTCCAATACACTGTATTTGCTGGGAACAGACGCTAGAGCTATTTCACTGTTCAATGCAAATAGAGCACAGTAGTGACTCTTCTTACCAGAAAACAACTCTTGCTCCTAGAGACAGAAACTACATGTGATTCAACTCCATTTCTGACTGGGAAACAAATCCTAGCTCCCCTTGCAAGAAACACACTGTGCTTTTGAGAAAAGAGCACTCTTCTAATCTACTGTGTTTTTTATAGGGCCAGAAGAGTGAGCTTGCTCAGAACAAAAGAACTATGCTTCCGACACACGGGCCATATCTAGTTCAACTCTGCTTAGGAAACTGAAAAGAACAGTAACTTCTCTTCAGTAAAATACACTGTACTTGCTGGGAACAGACGCGAGTGCTATTTGTGCTGTGTATGGCAAATGGAGCGCAGTAGTTACTCTTCTTACCAGAAAACAACTCTTGCTCATAGGACCAGAAACTGCATGTGATTCAACTCCATTTCTGACTGGGAAACAAACACTAGCTCGCCTTACAAGAAACACACTCTGTTTTTGAGAAAAGATCACACTTCTACTCTACTGTGTTTCCTATAGGGCCAGAAGAGTGAGCTTTCTCAGAACAAAAGAACTGTGCTTCCTACACAAACGGGTCATATCTAGTTCAACTCTGCTTAGGAAACTGACAAGAACAGTAGCTTGTCTTCAGTCCAATACACTGTATTTGCTGGGAACAGACGCTATAGCTATTTCACTGTTCAATGCAAATAGAGCACAGTAGTGACTCTTCTTACCAGAAAACAACTCTTGTTCCTAGAGACAGAAACTACATGTGATTCAACTCCATTTCTGACTGGGAAACAAATACTAGCTCGCCTTACAAGAAACACACTCTGCTTTTGAGAAAAGAGAACTCTTCTAATCTACTGTGTTTTATATAGGGCCAGAACAGTGAGCTTGTTCAGAACAAAAGAACTGTGCTTCCGACACACGGGCCATATCTAGTTCAACTCTGCTTAGGAAACTGACAAGAACAGTAGCTTCTCTTCAGTCCAATACACTGTACTTGCTGGGAACAGACGCTAGTCCTATTTGTGCTGTGTATGGGAAATGGTGCTCAATAGTGACTCTTCTTACCAGAAAACAACTCTTGCTCGTAGGACCAGAAACTGCACGAGATTCAATTCAATTTAGGACTGGGAAACAAACACTAGCTCGCCTTACAAGAAACACACTCTGCTTTTGAGAAAAGAGCACTCTTCTACTCTACTGTGTTTCCTATAGGGCCAGAACAGTGAGCTTGCTCAGAACAAAAAAACTGTGCTTCCTACACACACGGGCCATATCTAGTTCAACTCTGCTTAGGAAACTGACAAGAACAGTAGCTTCTCTTCAGTCCAATACACTGTACTTGCTGGGAACAGATGCGAGTGCTATTTGCACTGTGTATGGCAAATATAGCATAATTGTGACTCTTCTTACCAGAAAACACTTTTGCTCGTAGGACCAGAAACTGCATGTGATTCAACTCCATTTCTGACTGGGAAACAAACACTAGCTCGCCTTCCAAGAAACACACTCTACTTTTGAGAAAAGAGCAATATTCTACTCTATTTGTTTCCTATAGGGCCAGAAGACTGTGCTTGCTCAGAACAAAAAAACTGTGCTTCCTACACTCACGAGCCATATCCAGTTCAACTCTGCTTGGAAACTTACAAGAACAGTAGTTTCTCTTCAGTTCATTACACTGTACTTGCTGGGAACAGACACGAGTGCTATTTGTGCTGTGTATGGCAAATGGAGCGCAATAGTGACTCTTCTTATCAGAAAACAACTCTTGCTCGTAGGACCAGAAACTGCACGTGATTCAACTCAATTTAGGACTGGGAAACAAACACTAGCTCGCCTTACAAGAAACACACTCTGCTTTTGAGAAAAGAGCACTCTTCTACTCTACTGTGTTTCCTATAGGGCCAGAACAGTGAGCTTACTCAGAACAAAAGAACTGTGCTTCCTACGCACACGGGCCATATCTAGTTCAACTCTGCTTAGGAAAATGACAAGAACAGTAGCTTCTCTTCAGTCCAATACACTGTACTTGCTGGGAACAGACGCGAGTGCTATTTGTGCTGTGTATGGCAAATGGAGCGCAATAGTTTCTCTTCTTACCAGAAAACAACTCTTTCTCGTAGGACCAGTACCTGCATGTGTTTCAACTCCATTTAGGACTGGGAAACAAACACTAGCTCGCCTTACAAGAAACACACTCTGCTTTTGAGAAAAGAGCACTCTTCTACTCTACTGTGTTTCCTATAGGGCCAGAAGAGTGAGCTTGCTCAGAACAAAAGATCTGTGCTTCCTACACACACAGGTCATAATATATAACTCTGCTTAGGAAACTGACAAGAACATGAGCTTGTCTTCAGTCCAATACACTGTACTTGCTGGGAACAGACGCTATTGCCATTTGCACTGTGTATTGCAAATAGAGCACAGTAGTGAGTCTTCTTACCAGAAAACAACTCTTGCTCGTAGAACCAGAAACTGCATGTGATTCAACTCCATTTCTGACTGGGAAACAAATACTAGCTCGCCTTACAAGAAACACACTCTGCTTTTGAGAAAAGAGCACTCTTCTAATCTACTGTGTTTTTTATAGGGCGAGAAAAGTGAGCTTGCTCAGAACAAAAGAACTGTGCTTCCGACACACGGGCTATATCTAGTTCAACTCTGCTTAGGAAACTGACAAGAACATTAGCTTCTCTTCAGTCCAATACACTGTACTTGCTGGGAACAGACGCAAGTGCTATTTGTGCTGTGTATGGCAAATGGAACGCAATAGTGACTCTTCTTACCAGAAAACAACTCTTGCTTGTAGGACCAGTACCTGCATGTGTTTCAACTCCATATAGAACTGGGAAAAAAACGCTAGCTCGCCATACAAGAAACACACTCTGCTTTTGAGAAAAGAGCACTCTTCTACTCTACTGTGTTTCCTATAGGGCCAGAAGAGTGAGCTTACTCAGAACAGAAGATCTGTGCTTCCTACACACATGGGTCATAATAGTTCAACTCTGCTTAGGAAACTGACAAGAACATTAGCTTGTCTTCAGTCCAATACACTGTACTTGCTGGGAACAGACGCTAGTGCCATTTGCACTGTGTTTGGCAAAAAGAGCACAATAGTGACTCTTCTGACAAGAAAACAACTCTTGCTCGAAGGACCAGAAAATGCATGTGATTCAACTCCATTTCTGACTGGAAAATAAATACTAGCTCACCTTACAAGAAACACACTGTGCTATTGAGAAAAGAGCATTCTTCTAATCTACTGTGTTTCCAATAGGGCCAGAACAGTGAGCTTGCTCAGAACATAAGAACTGTGATTCCGACACCCGGGCCATATCTAGTTCAACTCTGCTTAGGAAACTGACAAGAACAGTAGCTTCTCTTCAGTCCAATACATTGTACTTGCTGGGAACAGACGCTAGTGCTATTTGTGCTGTGTATCACAAATGGAGCGCAATAGTGACTCTTCTTACCAGAAAACAACTCTTGCTCATAGGACCAGTACCTGCATGTGTTTCAACTCCATTTCTGACTGGAAAACAAACACTAGCTCGCCTTAAAAGAAACACACTCTGCTTTTGAGAATCGAGCACTCTTCTACTCTACTTGTTTCCTATAGGGCCAGAAGAGTGAGCTTGCTCAGAACAAAAGAACTGTGCTTCCTACTCACACGGGCCATATCTAGTTCAACTCTGCATAGGAAACTGACAAGAACGGTAGTTTCCCTTCAATCCAATACACTGTACTTGCTGGGAACAGACGCAAGTCCTATTTGTGCTGTGTATGGCAAATGGAGTGCAATAGTGACTCTTCTTACCAGAAAACAACACTTGCTCGTAGGACCAGAAACTGCACGTGATTCAACTCCTTTTCTGACTGGGAAACAAACACTAGCTCGCCTTACAAGAAACACACTCTGCTTTTGAGAAAAGAGCACTCTTCTACTCTACAGTGTTTCCTATAGGGCCAGAAGAGTGAGCTTGCTCAGAACAAAAGAACTGTGCTTCCTACACACAAGTCCTATCTAGTTCAACTCTGCTGAGGAAACTGACAAGAACATTAGCTTCTCTTCAGTCCAATACACTGTACTTGCTGGGAACAGACGCTAGTGCTATTTGCATTGTGTATGGAAAATAGAGCACAATAGTGACTCTTCTTACAAGAAAACAACTCTTGCTCGTAGGACCAGAAACTGCATGTGATTCAACTCCATTTCTGACTGGAAAACAAATACTAGCTCGCCTTACAAGAAACCAAATCTTCTTTTTAGAAAAGAGCACTCTTCTAATCTACTGTGTTTCTAATAGGGCCAGAAGAGTGAGCTTGCTCAAAACAAAAGAACTGTGCTTCTGACACACAGGCCATATCTAGTTCAACTATGCTTAGGAAACTGACAAGAACAGTAGCTTCTCTTCAGTCCAATACACTGTACTTGCTGGGAACAGACGCTAGTGCTATTTGCACTGTGTATTGCAAATAGAGCACAGTAGTGACTCTTCTTACCAGAAAACAACTCTTGCTCCTAGGACCAGAAACTGCATGTGATTCAACTCCATTTCTGACTGGGAAACAAATACTAGCTCGCCTTACAAGAAACACACTCTGCTTTTGAGAAAAGAGCACTCTTCTAATCTACTGTGTTTCTTATAGGGCCAGAAGAGGGAGCTTGTTCAGAACAAAAGAACTGTGCTTCCGACACACGGGCCATATCTAGTTCAACTCTGCTTAGGAAACTGACAAGAACAGTATTTTCTCTTCAGTCCAATACACTGTACTTGCTGGAAACAGACGCGAGTGATATTTGTGCTGTGTATGGCAAAAGGAACGCAATAGTGATTCTTCTTACCAGAAAACAACTCTTGCTCGTAGGACCAGAAACTGCATGTGATTCAACTCCAATTCTGACTGGGAAACAAACACTAACTCGCCTTAAAGAAACACACTCTGCTTTTGAGAAAAGAGCACTCTTCTAATTTACTGTGTTTCCTATAGGGCCCGAAGATTGAGCTTTTCAGAACAAAAGAACTGTGCCTCCGACCCACAGGCCATATCTAGTTCAACTCTGCTTAGGAAACTGACAAGAACAGTAGCTTCTCTTCAGTCCAATACACTATATTTGCTGGGAACAGATGGGAGTGCTATTTGCACTGTGTATGGCAAATGTAGCATAGTAGTGACTCTTCTTACCAGAAAACACTTTTGCTCGTAGGACCAGAAACTGCATGTGATTCAACTCCATTTCTGACTGGGAAACAAACACTAGCTCGCCTTCCAAGAAACAAACTCTACTTTTGAGAAAAGAGCACACTTCTACTCTATTTGTTTCCTATAGGGCCAGAAGACTGTGCTTGCTCAGAACAAAAGAACTGTGCTTCCTACACACACGAGCCATATCCAGTTCAACTCTGCTTGGAAACTTACAAGAACAGTAGTTTCTCTTCAGTTCATTACACTGTACTTGCTGGGAACAGACACGAGTGCTATTTGTGCTGTGAATGGCAAATGGAGCGCAATAGTGACTCTTCTTACCAGAAAACAACTCTTGCTCGTAGGACCAGAAACTGCATGTGATTCAACTCCATTTTTGCCTGGGAAACAACACTAGCTCGCCTTACAAGAAACACACTCTGCTTTTGAGAAAAGAGCACTCTTCTACTCTACTGTGTTTCCTATAGGGCCAGAACAGTGAGCTTGCTCAGAACAAAAGAACTGTGCTTCCTACACACAGGGGTCATATCTAGTTCAACTCTGCTAAGGAAACTGACAAGAACAGTAGCTTGTCTTCAGTCCAATACACTGTACTTGCTGGGAACAGACGCTAGTGCTATTTGCACTGCGTATTGCAAATAGAGCGCAGAAGTGACTCTTCTTACCAGAAAACAACTCTTGCTCGTAGGCCCAGAAACTGCATGTGATTCAACTCCACTTCTGTCTGGGAAAAAAACACTAGCTCGCCTTACAAGAAACACCCTCTGCTTTTGAGAAAAGAGCACTATTCTAATCTACTGTGTTTCCTATAGGGTCAGAAGAGTGAGCTTACTCAGAACAAAAGAACTGTGCTTCCAAAACATGGGCCATATCTATTTAAACTCTCCTTAGGAAACTGACAATAATAGGGGCTTCTCTTCAGACCAATACACTGTGATTGCTGGGAACAGACTCGAGTGCTATTTGCGCTGTGTATGGCAAATGGAGCACAATAGTGACTCTTCTTAATAGAAAACAACTCTTGCTCGTAGGACTAGAAACTGCATGTGATTCAACTCAATTTCTGACTGGGAAACAAATAGTAGCTCGCCTTACAAGAAACACACTCTGCTTTTGAGAAAAGACAACTCTTCTAATCTACTGTGTTTCTTATAGGGCCAAAACAGTGAGCTTGCTGAGAACAAAAGAACTGTGCTTCCGACACACTGGACATATCTAGTTCAACTCTGCTTAGGAAACTGACAAGAACAGTAGCTTGTCTTCAGTCCAATACACTGTACTTGCTGGGAACAGACGCTAGTGCTATTTGCACTGCGAATTGCAAATAGAGCGCAGAAGTGACTCTTCTTACCAGAAAACAACTCTTGCTCGTAGGCCCAGAAACTGCATGTGATTCAACTCCATTTCTGTCTGGGAAACAAACACTAGCTCGCCTTACAAGAAACACACTCTGCTTTTGAGAAAAGAGCACTATTCTAATCTACTGTGTTTCCTATAGGGCCAGAAGAGTGAGCTTACTCAGAACAAAAGAACTGTGCTTCCAAAACATGGGCCATATCTAGTTAAACTCTCCTTAGGAAACTGACAATAATAGGGGCTTCTCTTCAGACCAATACACTGTGATTGCTGGGAACAGACTCGAGTGCTATTTGCGCTGTGTATGGCAAATGGAGCACAATAGTGACTCTTCTTAATAGAAAACAATTCTTGCTCGTAGGACCAGAAACTGCATGTGATTCAACTCCATTTCTGACTGGGAAACAAATAGTAGCTCGCCTTACAAGAAACACACTCTGCTTTTGAGAAAAGAGCACTCTTCTAATCTACTGTGTTTCTTATAGGGCCAGAACAGTGAGCTTGCTGAGAACAAAAGAACTGTGCTTCCGACACACGGGACATATCTAGTTCAACTCTGCTTAGAAAACTGACAAGAACAGTAGTTTCTCTTCAGTCCAATACATTGTACTTGCTGGGAACAGACGTGATTGCTATTTGTGCTCTGTATGGCAAATGGAGAGCAATAGTGACTCTTCTTACCAGAAAACAACTCTTGCTCATAGGCCCAGAAACTGCATGTGATTCAACTCCTTTTCTGACTGCGAAACAAACACTAGCTCGCCTTACAAGAAACACACTCTGCTTTTGAGAAAAGAGCACTCTTCTACTCTACTGTGTTTCCTATAGGGCCAGAACAGTGAGCTTGCTCAGAACAAAAGAACTGTGCTTCCTACACACAGGTCATATCTAGTTCAACTCTGCTGAGGAAACTGACAAGAACATTAGCTTCTCTTCAGTCCAATACACTGTACTTGCTGGGAACAGACGCTAGTGCTATTTGCACTGTGTATGGAAAATAGAGCACAATAGTGACTCTTCTTACAAGAAAACAACTCTTGCTCGTAGGACCAGAAACTGCATGTGATTCAACTCCATTTCTGACTGGAAAACAAATACTAGCTTGCCTTACAAGAAACCAAATCTTCTTTTTAGAAAAGAGCACTCTTCTAATCTACTGTGTTTCTAATAGGGCCAGAAGAGTGAGCTTGCTCAAAACAAAAGAACTGTGCTTCTGACACACAGGCCATATCTAGTTCAACTATGCTTAGGAAACTGACAAGAACAGTAGCTTCTCTTCAGTTCAATACACTGTACTTGCTGGGAACAGACGCTAGTGCTATTTGCACTGTGTATTGCAAATAGACCACAGTAGTGACTCTTCTTACCAGAAAACAACTCTTGCTCGTAGGACCAGAAACTGCATGTGATTCAACTCCATTTCTGACTGGGAAACAAATAGTAGCTCGCCTTACAAGAAACACACTCTGCTTTTTAGAAATGAGCACTCTTCTAATCTACTGTGTTTCTTATAGGGCCAGAACAGTGAGCTGCTGAGAACAAAAGAACTGTGCTTCTGACACACGGGCCATATCTAGTTCAACTCTGCTTAGGAAACTGACAAGAACAGTAGTTTCTCTTCAGTCCAATACACTGTACTTGCTGGGAACAGACGCGAGTGCTATTTGTGCTGTGTATGGCAAATGGAGAGCAATAGTGACTCTTCTTACCAGAAAACAACTCTTGCTCGTAGGCCCAGAAACTGCATGTGATTCAACTCCTTTTCTGACTGGGAAACAAACACTAGCTCGCCTTACAAGAAACATACTCTGCTTTTGAGAAAACAGCACTCTTCTACTCTACAGTGTTTCCTATAGGGCCAGAAGAGTGTGCTTGCTCAGAACAAAAGAACTGTGCTTCCTGCACACAGGTCATATCTAGTTCAACTCTGCTGAGGAAACTGACAAGAACATTAGCTTCTCTTCAGTCCAATACACTGTACTTGCTGTGAACAGATGCTAGTGCTATTTGCACTGAGTATGTAAAATAGAGCACAATAGTGACTCTTCTTACAAGAAAACAAACTTGCTCGTAGGACCAGAAACTGCATGTGATTCAACTCCATTTCTGGCGGGGAAACAAATACTAGCTCGCCTTACAAGAAACCAAATCTTATTTTTAGAAAAGAGCACTCTTCTAATCTACTGTGTTTCTTATAGGGCCAGAAGAGTGAGCTTTCTCAGAGCAAAAGAACTGTGCTTCCTACACAGGGGCCTTATCTAGTTCAACTCTGCTTAGGAAACTGACAACAACAGTAGTTTCTTTTCAGTCCAACACACTGTATTTGCTGGGAACAGATGCGAGTGCTATTTGCACTGTGTATGGGAAATGGAGCACAATAGTGACTCTTCTTACCAGAAAACAACTCTTGCTCGTAGGACCAGAAACTGCATGTGATTCAACTCCTTTTCTGACTGGGAAACAAACACTAGCTTGCTTTACAAGAAACACACTCTGTTTTTGAGAAAAGAGCACTCTTCTACTCTACAGTGTTTCCTATAGGGCCAGAAGAGTGAGCTTGCTCAGAACAAAAGAACTGTGCTTCCTACACACACGGGTCATATCTAGTTCAACTCTGCTTAGGAAACTGACAAGAACATTAGCTTCTCTTCAGTCCAATACACTGTACTTGCTGGGAACAGACGCTAGTGCCATTTGCACTGTGTTTGGCAAAAAGAGCACAATAGTGACTCTTCTGACAAGAAAACAACTCTTGCTCATAGGACCAGAAACTCCATGTGATTCAACTCCATTTCTGACTGGGAAACAAATACTAGCTCCCCTTGCAAGAAACACACTGTGCTTTTTAGAAAAGAGCACTCTTCTAATCTACTGTGTTTTCTATAGGGCCAGAACAGTGAGCTTGCTCAGAACAAAAGAACTGTGCTTCCTACACACACGGGCTATATCTAGTTCAACTCTGCTTAGGAAACTGACAAGAACAGTAGCTTCTCTTCATTCCAATACACTGTACTTGCTGGGAACAGACGTGAGTGCTATTTGTGCTGTGTATCACAAATGGAGCGCAATAGTGACTCTTCTTACCAGAAAACAACTCTTGATAATAGGACCAGTACCTGCATGTGTTTCAACTCCATTTAGGACTGGGAAACAAACACTAGCTCGCCTTACAAGAAACACACTCTGCTTTTGAGAAAAGAGCACTCTTCTACTCTACTGTGTTTCCTAAATGGCCAGAAGAGTGAGCTTGCTCAGAACAAAAGATCTGTGCTTCCTACACACACGGGTCATAACTAGTTCAACTCTGCTTAGGAAACTGACAAGAACATTAGCTTGTCTTCAGTCCAATACACTGTACTTGCTGGGAACAGATGCGAGTGCTATTTGCACTGTGTATGGCAAATATAGCATAATAGTGACTCTTCTTACCAGAAAACACTTTTGCTCGTAGGACCAGAAACTGCATGTAATTCAACTCCATTTCTGACTGGGAAAAAAACACTAGCTCCCTTCCAAGAAACACACTCTACTTTTGAGAAAAGAGCACTATTCTACTCTATTTGTTTCCTATAGGGCCAGAAGACTGTGCTTGCTCGGAACAATAGAACTGTGCTTCCTACACACACGAGCCATATCCAGTTCAACTCTGCTTGGAAACTTACAAGAACAGTAGCTTCTCTTCAGTCCAATACACTGTACTTGCTGGGAACAGACACGAGTGTTATTTGTGCTGTGTATGGCAAATGGAGTGCAATAGTGTCTCTTCTTACCAGAAAACAACTCTTGCTCATAGGACCAGAAACTGCATGTGATACAACTCCATTTCTGACTGGGAAAAAAACACTAGCTCGCCTTACAAGAAACACACTCTGCTTTTGAGAAAAGAGCACTCTTCTACTCTACTGTGTTTCCTATAGGGCCAGAACAGTGAGCTTACTCAGAACAAAAGAACTGTGCTTCCTACACACACGGGCCATATCTAGTTCAACTCCGCTTAGGAAAATGACAAGAACAGTAGCTTCTCTTCAGTCCAATACACTGAACTTGCTGGGAACAGACGCGAGAGCTATTTGCAGTGTGTATGGCAAATGGAGTCTAATAGTGACTCTTCTTACCAGAAAACAACTCTTGCTCGAAGGACCAGAAAATGCATGTGATTCAACTCCATTTCTGACTGGGAAATAAATACTAGCTCACCTTACAAGAAACACACTGTGCTATTGAGAAAAGAGCATTCTTCTAATCTACTGTGTTTCCTATAGGGCCAGAACAGTGAGCTTGCTCAGAACATAAGAACTGTGATTCCGACACCCGGGCCATATCTAGTTCAACTCTGCTTAGGAAACTGAGAAGAACAGTAGCTTCTCTTCAGTCCAATACACTGTACTTGCTGGGAACAGACGCTAGTGCTATTTGTGCTGTGTATCACAAATGGAGCGCAATAGTGACTCTTCTTACCAGAAAACAACTCTTGCTCATAGGACCAGTACCTGCATGTGTTTCAACTCCATTTCTGACTGGAAAACAAACACTAGCTCGCCTTAAAAGAAACACACTCTGCTTTTGAGAATCGAGCACTCTTCTACTCTACTTGTTTCCTATAGGGCCAGAAGAGTGAGCTTGCTCAGAACAAAAGAACTGTGCTTCCTACTCACACGGGCCATATCTAGTTCAACTCTGCATAGGAAACTGACAAGAACGGTAGTTTCCCTTCAATCCAATACACTGTACTTGCTGGGAACAGACGCAAGTCCTATTTGTGCTGTGTATGGCAAATGGAGTGCAATAGTGACTCTTCTTACCAGAAAACAACACTTGCTCGTAGGACCAGAAACTGCACGTGATTCAACTCCTTTTCTGACTGGGAAACAAACACTAGCTCGCCTTACAAGAAACACACTCTGCTTTTGAGAAAAGAGCACTCTTCTACTCTACAGTGTTTCCTATAGGGCCAGAAGAGTGAGCTTGCTCAGAACAAAAGAACTGTGCTTCCTACACACAAGTCCTATCTAGTTCAACTCTGCTGAGGAAACTGACAAGAACATTAGCTTCTCTTCAGTCCAATACACTGTACTTGCTGGGAACAGACGCTAGTGCTATTTGCATTGTGTATGGAAAATAGAGCACAATAGTGACTCTTCTTACAAGAAAACAACTCTTGCTCGTAGGACCAGAAACTGCATGTGATTCAACTCCATTTCTGACTGGAAAACAAATACTAGCTCGCCTTACAAGAAACCAAATCTTCTTTTTAGAAAAGAGCACTCTTCTAATCTACTGTGTTTCTAATAGGGCCAGAAGAGTGAGCTTGCTCAAAACAAAAGAACTGTGCTTCTGACACACAGGCCATATCTAGTTCAACTATGCTTAGGAAACTGACAAGAACAGTAGCTTCTCTTCAGTCCAATACACTGTACTTGCTGGGAACAGACGCTAGTGCTATTTGCACTGTGTATTGCAAATAGAGCACAGTAGTGACTCTTCTTACCAGAAAACAACTCTTGCTCCTAGGACCAGAAACTGCATGTGATTCAACTCCATTTCTGACTGGGAACCAAATACTAGCTCGCCTTACAAGAAACACACTCTGCTTTTGAGAAAAGAGCACTCTTCTAATCTACTGTGTTTCTTATAGGGCCAGAAGAGGGAGCTTGTTCAGAACAAAAGAACTGTGCTTCCGACACACGGGCCATATCTAGTTCAACTCTGCTTAGGAAACTGACAAGAACAGTATTTTCTCTTCAGTCCAATACACTGTACTTGCTGGAAACAGAGGCGAGTGATATTTGTGCTGTGTATGGCAAAAGGAACGCAATAGTGATTCTTCTTACCAGAAAACAACTCTTGCTCGTAGGACCAGAAACTGCATGTGATTCAACTCCAATTCTGACTGGGAAACAAACACTAACTCGCCTTAAAGAAACACACTCTGCTTTTGAGAAAAGAGCACTCTTCTAATTTACTGTGTTTCCTATAGGGCCCGAAGATTGAGCTTTTCAGAACAAAAGAACTGTGCCTCCGACCCACAGGCCATATCTAGTTCAACTCTGCTTAGGAAACTGACAAGAACAGTAGCTTCTCTTCAGTCCAATACACTATATTTGCTGGGAACAGATGGGAGTGCTATTTGCACTGTGTATGGCAAATGTAGCATAGTAGTGACTCTTCTTACCAGAAAACACTTTTGCTCGTAGGACCAGAAACTGCATGTGATTCAACTCCATTTCTGACTGGGAAACAAACACTAGCTCGCCTTCCAAGAAACAAACTCTACTTTTGAGAAAAGAGCACACTTCTACTCTATTTGTTTCCTATAGGGCCAGAAGACTGTGCTTGCTCAGAACAAAAGAACTGTGCTTCCCACACACACGAGCCATATCCAGTTCAACTCTGCTTGGAAACTTACAAGAACAGTAGTTTCTCTTCAGTTCATTACACTGTACTTGCTGGGAACAGACACGAGTGCTATTTGTGCTGTGAATGGCAAATGGAGCGCAATAGTGACTCTTCTTAACAGAAAACAACTCTTGCTCGTAGGACCAGAAACTGCATGTGATTCAACTCCATTTTTGCCTGGGAAACAACACTAGCTCGCCTTACAAGAAACACACTCTGCTTTTGAGAAAAGAGCACTCTTCTACTCTACTGTGTTTCCTATAGGGCCAGAACAGTGAGCTTGCTCAGAACAAAAGAACTGTGCTTCCTACACACAGGGGTCATATCTAGTTCAACTCTGCTAAGGAAACTGACAAGAACAGTAGCTTGTCTTCAGTCCAATACACTGTACTTGCTGGGAACAGACGCTAGTGCTATTTGCACTGCGTATTGCAAATAGAGCGCAGAAGTGACTCTTCTTACCAGAAAACAACTCTTGCTCGTAGGCCCAGAAACTGCATGTGATTCAACTCCACTTCTGTCTGGGAAAAAAACACTAGCTCGCCTTACAAGAAACACCCTCTGCTTTTGAGAAAAGAGCACTATTCTAATCTACTGTGTTTCCTATAGGGCCAGAAGAGTGAGCTTACTCAGAACAAAAGAACTGTGCTTCCAAAACATGGGCCATATCTATTTAAACTCTCCTTAGGAAACTGACAATAATAGGGGCTTCTCTTCAGACCAATACACTGTGATTGCTGGGAACAGACTCGATTGCTATTTGCGCTGTGTATGGCAAATGGAGCACAATAGTGACTCTTCTTAATAGAAAACAACTCTTGCTCGTAGGACTAGAAACTGCATGTGATTCAACTCAATTTCTGACTGGGAAACAAATAGTAGCTCGCCTTACAAGAAACACACTCTGCTTTTGAGAAAAGACCACTCTTCTAATCTACTGTGTTTCTTATAGGGCCAGAACAGTGAGCTTGCTGAGAACAAAAGAACTGTGCTTCCGACACACTGGACATATCTAGTTCAACTCTGCTTAGGAAACTGACAAGAACAGTAGCTTGTCTTCAGTCCAATACACTGTACTTGCTGGGAACAGACGCTAGTGCTATTTGCACTGCGAATTGCAAATAGAGCGCAGAAGTGACTCTTCTTACCAGAAAACTAGCTCGCCTTACAAGAAACCAAATCTTATTTTTAGAAAAGAGCACTCTTCTAATTTACTGTGTTTCTTATAGGGCCAGAAGAGTGAGCTTGCTCAGAACAAAAGAACTGTGCTTCCTACACAGGGGCCTTATCTAGTTCAACTCTGCTTAGGAAACTGACAACAACAGTAGTTTCTTTTCAGTCCAACACACTGTATTTGCTGGGAACAGATGCGAGTGCTATTTGCACTGTGTATGGGAAATGGAGCACAATAGTGACTCTTCTTACCAGAAAACAACTCTTGCTCGTAGGACCTGAAACTGCATGTGATTCAACTCCTTTTCTGACTGGGAAACAAACACTAGCTTGCTTTACAAGAAACACACTCTGCTTTTGAGAAAAGAGCACTCTTCTACTCTACAGTGTTTCCTATAGGGCCAGAAGAGTGAGCTTGCTCAGAACAAAAGAACTGTGCTTCCTACACACACGGGTCATATCTAGTTCAACTCTGCTTAGGAAACTGACAAGAACATTAGCTTCTCTTCAGTCCAATACACTGTACTTGCTGGGAACAGACGCTAGTGCCATTTGCACTGTGTTTGGCAAACAGAGCACAATAGTGACTCTTCTGACAAGAAAACAACTCTTGCTCATAGGACCAGAAACTGCATGTGATTCAACTCCATTTCTGACTGGGAAACAAATACTAGCTCGCCTCACAAGAAACACACTGTGCTTTTGAGAAAAGAGCACTCTTCTAATCTACTGTGTTTCTTACAGGGCCAGAAGAGTGAGCTTGCTCAGAACAAAAGAACTGTGCTTCCGACACACGGGCCATATCTAGTTCAACTCTGCTTAGGAAACTGACAAGAACAGTAGTTTCTCTTCAGTCCAATACACTGTACTTGCTGGGAACAGACAAGAGTGCTATTTGTGCTGTGTATGGCAATTGGAGCGCAATAATGACTCTTCTTACCAGAAAACAACTTTTGCTCGTAGGACCAGAAACTGCATGTGATTCAACTCCATTTCTGACTAGAAAAAAAACACTAGCTCGCCTTACAAGAAACACACTCTGCATTTGAGAAAAGAGCACTCTTCTTCTCTACAGTGTTTTCTATAGGGCCAGAAGAGTGAGCTTGCTCAGAACAAAAGAAGTGTGCTTCCTACACACACGGGTCATATCTAGTTCAACTCTGCTAAGGAAACTGACAAGAACATTAGCTTCTCTTCAGTCTAATACACTGTACTTGCTGGGAACAGACGCTAGTGCTATTTGCACTGTGTATGGCAAATAGAGCACAATAGTGACTCTTCTTACAAGAAAACAACTCTTGCTCGTAGGACCAGAAACTGCATGTGATTCAACTCCATTTCTGATGGGAAACAAATACTAGCTCGCCTTACAAGAAACCCACTCTTCTTTTTAGAAAAGAGCACTCTTCTAATCTACGTGTTTCTTATAGTGCCAGAAGAGTGAGCTTGCTCAGAACAAAAGAACTGTGCTTCCGACACACGGGCCATATCTAGTTCAACTCTGCTTAGGAAACTGACAAGTACAGTACTTTCTCTTCAGTCCAATACACTGTACTTGCTGGGAACAGACGTGAGTGCTATTTGTGCTGTGTATGGAAAAGGAACGCAATAGTGACTCTTCTTACCAGAAAAAAACTCTTGCTCGTAGGACCACAAAATGCATGTGACTGAACTCCAATTCTGACTGGGAAACAAACACTAACTCGCCTTAAAGAAACACACTCTGCTTTTGAGAAAAGAGCACTCTTCTAATTTACTGTGTTTCCTATAGGGCCAGAACAGTGAGCTTGCTCAGAACAAAAGAACTGTGCTTCCAACACACGGGCCATTCTAGTTCAACTCTGCTTAGGAATCTGACAAGAACATTAGCTTCTCTTCAGTCCAATACACTGTACTTGCTGGGAACAGACGCTAGTGCTATTTGCACTGTGTATGGAAAATAGAGCACAATAGTGACTCTTCTTACTAGAAAACAACTCTTGCTCATAAGACCAGAAACTGCAAGTGATTCAACTCCATTTCTGACTGGGAAACAAACACTAGCTCGCCTTCCAAGAAACACACTCTACTTTTGAGAAAAGAGCACTATTCTACTCTATTTGTTTCCTATAGGGCCAGAAGACTGTGCTTGCTTTGAACAAAAGAACTGTGCTTCCTACACACGAGCCATATCCAGTTCAACTCTGCTTGGAAACTTACAAGAACAGTAGTTTCTCTTCAGTTCATTACACTGTACTTGCTGGGAACAGACACGAGTGCTATTTGTGCTGTGTATGGCAAATGGAGAGCAATAGTGACTCTTCTTACCAGAAAACAACTCTTGCTCGTAGGACCAGAAACTGCATGTGATTCAACTCCGTTTAGGACTGGGAAACAAATAGTAGCTCCCCTTACAAGAAACACACTCTGCTTTTGAGAAAAGAGCACTCTTCTAATCTACTGTGTTTCTTATAGGGCCAGAACAGTGAGCTTGCTGAGAACAAAAGAACTGTGCTTCCGACACACGGGACATATCTAGTTCAACTCTGCTTAGGAAACTGACAAGAACAGTAGTTTCTCTTCAGTCCAATACATTGTACTTCCTGGGAACAGACGTGATTGCTATTTGTGCTCTGTATGGCAAATGGAGAGCAATAGTGACTCTTCTTACCAGAAAACAACTCTTGCTCGTAGGAACAGAAACTGCATGTGATTCAACTCCTTTTCTGACTGGGAAACAAACACTAGCTCGCCTTACAAGAAACACACTCTGCTTTTGAGAAAAGAGCACTCTTCTACTCTACTGTGTTTCCTATAGGGCCAGAACAGTGAGCTTGCTCAGAACAAAAGAACTGTGCTTCCTACACACAGGTCATATCTAGTTCAACTCTGCTGAGGAAACTGACAAGAACATTAGCTTCTCTTCAGTCCAATACACTGTACTTGCTGGGAACAGACGCTAGTGCTATTTGCACTGCGTATTGCAAATAGAGCGCAGAAGTGACTCTTCTTACCAGAAAACAACTCTTGCTCGTAGGCCCAGAAACTGCATGTGATTCAACTCCACTTCTGTCTGGGAAAAAAACACTAGCTCGCCTTACAAGAAACACCCTCTGCTTTTGAGAAAAGAGCACTATTCTAATCTACTGTGTTTCCTATAGGGCCAGAAGAGTGAGCTTACTCAGAACAAAAGAACTGTGCTTCCAAAACATGGGCCATATCTATTTAAACTCTCCTTAGGAAACTGACAATAATAGGGGCTTCTCTTCAGACCAATACACTGTGATTGCTGGGAACAGACTCGATTGCTATTTGCGCTGTGTATGGCAAATGGAGCACAATAGTGACTCTTCTTAATAGAAAACAACTCTTGCTCGTAGGACTAGAAACTGCATGTGATTCAACTCAATTTCTGACTGGGAAACAAATAGTAGCTCGCCTTACAAGAAACACACTCTGCTTTTGAGAAAAGACCACTCTTCTAATCTACTGTGTTTCTTATAGGGCCAGAACAGTGAGCTTGCTGAGAACAAAAGAACTGTGCTTCCGACACACTGGACATATCTAGTTCAACTCTGCTTAGGAAACTGACAAGAACAGTAGCTTGTCTTCAGTCCAATACACTGTACTTGCTGGGAACAGACGCTAGTGCTATTTGCACTGCGAATTGCAAATAGAGCGCAGAAGTGACTCTTCTTACCAGAAAACTAGCTCGCCTTACAAGAAACCAAATCTTATTTTTAGAAAAGAGCACTCTTCTAATTTACTGTGTTTCTTATAGGGCCAGAAGAGTGAGCTTGCTCAGAACAAAAGAACTGTGCTTCCTACACAGGGGCCTTATCTAGTTCAACTCTGCTTAGGAAACTGACAACAACAGTAGTTTCTTTTCAGTCCAACACACTGTATTTGCTGGGAACAGATGCGAGTGCTATTTGCACTGTGTATGGGAAATGGAGCACAATAGTGACTCTTCTTACCAGAAAACAACTCTTGCTCGTAGGACCTGAAACTGCATGTGATTCAACTCCTTTTCTGACTGGGAAACAAACACTAGCTTGCTTTACAAGAAACACACTCTGCTTTTGAGAAAAGAGCACTCTTCTACTCTACAGTGTTTCCTATAGGGCCAGAAGAGTGAGCTTGCTCAGAACAAAAGAACTGTGCTTCCTACACACACGGGTCATATCTAGTTCAACTCTGCTTAGGAAACTGACAAGAACATTAGCTTCTCTTCAGTCCAATACACTGTACTTGCTGGGAACAGACGCTAGTGCCATTTGCACTGTGTTTGGCAAACAGAGCACAATAGTGACTCTTCTGACAAGAAAACAACTCTTGCTCATAGGACCAGAAACTGCATGTGATTCAACTCCATTTCTGACTGGGAAACAAATACTAGCTCGCCTCACAAGAAACACACTGTGCTTTTGAGAAAAGAGCACTCTTCTAATCTACTGTGTTTCTTACAGGGCCAGAAGAGTGAGCTTGCTCAGAACAAAAGAACTGTGCTTCCGACACACGGGCCATATCTAGTTCAACTCTGCTTAGGAAACTGACAAGAACAGTAGTTTCTCTTCAGTCCAATACACTGTACTTGCTGGGAACAGACAAGAGTGCTATTTGTGCTGTGTATGGCAATTGGAGCGCAATAATGACTCTTCTTACCAGAAAACAACTTTTGCTCGTAGGACCAGAAACTGCATGTGATTCAACTCCATTTCTGACTAGAAAAAAAACACTAGCTCGCCTTACAAGAAACACACTCTGCATTTGAGAAAAGAGCACTCTTCTTCTCTACAGTGTTTTCTATAGGGCCAGAAGAGTGAGCTTGCTCAGAACAAAAGAAGTGTGCTTCCTACACACACGGGTCATATCTAGTTCAACTCTGCTAAGGAAACTGACAAGAACATTAGCTTCTCTTCAGTCTAATACACTGTACTTGCTGGGAACAGACGCTAGTGCTATTTGCACTGTGTATGGCAAATAGAGCACAATAGTGACTCTTCTTACAAGAAAACAACTCTTGCTCGTAGGACCAGAAACTGCATGTGATTCAACTCCATTTCTGATGGGAAACAAATACTAGCTCGCCTTACAAGAAACCCACTCTTCTTTTTAGAAAAGAGCACTCTTCTAATCTACGTGTTTCTTATAGTGCCAGAAGAGTGAGCTTGCTCAGAACAAAAGAACTGTGCTTCCGACACACGGGCCATATCTAGTTCAACTCTGCTTAGGAAACTGACAAGTACAGTACTTTCTCTTCAGTCCAATACACTGTACTTGCTGGGAACAGACGTGAGTGCTATTTGTGCTGTGTATGGAAAAGGAACGCAATAGTGACTCTTCTTACCAGAAAAAAACTCTTGCTCGTAGGACCACAAAATGCATGTGACTGAACTCCAATTCTGACTGGGAAACAAACACTAACTCGCCTTAAAGAAACACACTCTGCTTTTGAGAAAAGAGCACTCTTCTAATTTACTGTGTTTCCTATAGGGCCAGAACAGTGAGCTTGCTCAGAACAAAAGAACTGTGCTTCCAACACACGGGCCATTCTAGTTCAACTCTGCTTAGGAATCTGACAAGAACATTAGCTTCTCTTCAGTCCAATACACTGTACTTGCTGGGAACAGACGCTAGTGCTATTTGCACTGTGTATGGAAAATAGAGCACAATAGTGACTCTACTTACAAGAAAACAACTCTTGCTCGTAGGAACAGAAACTGCATGTGATTCAACTCCATTTCTGACTGGGAAACAAATACTAGCTCACCTTACAAGAAACACACTCTGCTTTTGAGAAAAGAGCACTCTTCTAATCTACTGTGTTTCCTATAGCGCCAAAACAGTGAGCTTGCTCAGAACAAAAGAACTGTGCTTCCTACACACACGGGTCATATCTAGTTCAACTCTGCTTAGGAAACTGACAAAAAAAGTAGCTTCTCTTCAGTCCAATACACTGTACTTGCTGGGAACAGACGTGAGAGCTATTTGTGCTGTGTATGGCAAATGGAGCGCAATAGTGACTCTTCTTACTAGAAAACAACTCTTGCTCATAAGACCAGAAACTGCAAGTGATTCAACTCCATTTCTGACTGGGAAACAAACACTAGCTCGCCTTCCAAGAAACACACTCTACTTTTGAGAAAAGAGCACTATTCTACTCTATTTGTTTCCTATAGGGCCAGAAGACTGTGCTTGCTTTGAACAAAAGAACTGTGCTTCCTACACACGAGCCATATCCAGTTCAACTCTGCTTGGAAACTTACAAGAACAGTAGTTTCTCTTCAGTTCATTACACTGTACTTGCTGGGAACAGACACGAGTGCTATTTGTGCTGTGTATGGCAAATGGAGAGCAATAGTGACTCTTCTTACCAGAAAACAACTCTTGCTCGTAGGACCAGAAACTGCATGTGATTCAACTCCGTTTAGGACTGGGAAACAAATAGTAGCTCCCCTTACAAGAAACACACTCTGCTTTTGAGAAAAGAGCACTCTTCTAATCTACTGTGTTTCTTATAGGGCCAGAACAGTGAGCTTGCTGAGAACAAAAGAACTGTGCTTCCGACACACGGGACATATCTAGTTCAACTCTGCTTAGGAAACTGACAAGAACAGTAGTTTCTCTTCAGTCCAATACATTGTACTTGCTGGGAACAGACGTGATTGCTATTTGTGCTCTGTATGGCAAATGGAGAGCAATAGTGACTCTTCTTACCAGAAAACAACTCTTGCTCGTAGGAACAGAAACTGCATGTGATTCAACTCCTTTTCTGACTGGGAAACAAACACTAGCTCGCCTTACAAGAAACACACTCTGCTTTTGAGAAAAGAGCACTCTTCTACTCTACTGTGTTTCCTATAGGGCCAGAACAGTGAGCTTGCTCAGAACAAAAGAACTGTGCTTCCTACACACAGGTCATATCTAGTTCAACTCTGCTGAGGAAACTGACAAGAACATTAGCTTCTCTTCAGTCCAATACACTGTACTTGCTGGGAACAGACGCTAGTGCTATTCGCACTATGTATGGAAAATAGAGCACAATAGTGACTCTTCTTACAAGAAAACAACTCTTGCTCGTAGGACCAGAAAACTGCATGTGATTCAACTCCATTTCTGACTGGAAAACAAATACTAGCTTGCCTTACAAGAAACCAAATCTTCTTTTTAGAAAAGAGCACTCTTCTAATCTACTGTGTTTCTTATAGGGCCAGAAGAGTGAGCTTGCTCAAAACAAAAGAACTGTGCTTCTGACACACAGGCCATATCTAGTTCAACTATGCTTAGGAAACTGACAAGAACAGTAGCTTCTCTTCAGTCTAATACACTGTACTTGCTGGAACAGACGCTAGAGATATTTGCACTGTGTATTGCAAATAGAGCACAGTAGTGACTCTTCTTACCAGAAAACAACTCTTGCTCGTAGGACCAGAAACTGCATGTGATTCAACTCCATTTCTGACTGGAAACAAATAGTAGCTCGCCTTACAAGAAACACACTCTTGCTTTTTAGAAATGAGCATTCTTCTAATCTACTGTGCTTCTTATTGGACCAGAAAAGTGAGCTGCTGAGAACAAAAGAACTGTGCTTCCAACACACGGGCCATATCTAGTTCAACTCTGCTTAGGAAACTGACAAGAACAGTAGTTTCTCTTCAGTCCAATACACTGTACTTGCTGGGAACAGATGCGAGTGCTATTTGTGCTGTGTATGGCAAATGGAGAGCAATAGTGACTCTTCTTACCAGAAAACAACTCTTGCTCGTAGGAACAGAAACTGCATGTGATTTCAACTCCTTTTCTGACTGGGAAACAAACACTAGCTCGCCTTACAAGAAACACACTCTGCTTTTGAGAAAAGAGCACTCTTCTACTCTACTGTGTTTCCTATAGGGCAGAAGAGTGAGCTTGCTCAGAACAAAAGAACTGTGCTTCCTACACACAGGTCATATCCTAGTTCAACTCTGCTTAGGAAACAGACAAGAACAGTAGTTTCTCCTCAGTCCAATACACTGTACTTGCTGAAAACAGACGCGGAGTGCTATTGTGTGCTGTGTATGGCAAAAGGAACGCAATAGTGGACTCTTCTTACCAGGAAAACAACTCTTGCTCGTAGGACCAGAAACTGCATGTGATTCAACTCCAATTCTGACTGGGAAACAAACACTAGCTCGCCTTAAAGAAACACACTCTGCTTTTGAGAAAAGAGCACTCTTCTAATTTACTGTGTTTCCTATAGGGCCAGAAGAGTGAGCTTGCTCAGAACAAAAGAACTGTGCCTCCGACCCACAGGCCATATCTAGTTCAACTCTGCTTAGGAAACTGACAAGAACAGTAGCTTCTCTTCAGTCCAATACACTATATTTGCTGGAACAGATGCGAGTTGTTATATGCACTGTGTATGGCAAATATAGCATAATAGTGACTCTTCTTACCAGAAAACACTTTTGCTCGTAGGACCAGAAACTGCATGTGATTCAACTCCATTTCTGACTGGGAAACAAACACTAGCTCGCCTTCCAAGAAACACACTCTACTTTTGAGAAAAGGAGCACTATTCTACTCTATTTGTTTCCTATAGGGCCAGAAGACTGTGCTTGCTCAGAACAAAAGAACTGTGCTTCCTACACACACGAGCCATATCCAGTTCAACTCTGCTGTGGAAACTTACAAGAACAGTGATTTCTCTTCAGTTCATTACACTGTACTTGCTGGGAGCAGACACGAGTGCTATTTGTGCTGTGTAATGCAAATGGAGCGCAATAGTGACTCTTCTTACCAGAAAACAACTCTTGCTCGTAGGACCAGAAACTGCATGTGATTCAACTCCATTTCTGACTGGGAAACAAATAGTAGCTCCCCTTACAAGAAACACACCTCTGCTTTTTAGAAATGAGCACTCTTCTAATCTACTGTGTTTCCTATAGGGCCAGAACAGTGAGCTGCTGAGAACAAAAGAACTGTGCTTTCCGACACACGGGCCATATCTAGTTCAACTCTGCTTAGGAAACTGACAAGAACAGTAGTTTCTCTTCAGTCCAATACACTGTACTTGCTGGGAACAGACGTGAGTGCTATTTGTGCTGTGTATGGCAAATGGAGAGCAATAGTGACTCTTCTTACCAGAAACAACTCTTGCTCGTAGCCCCAGAAACTGCATGTGATTCAACTCCTTTTCTGACTGGGAAACAAACACTAGCTCGCCTTACAAGAAACACACTCTGCTTTTGAGAAAACAGCACTCTTCTACTCTACAGTGTTTCCTATAGGGCCAGAAGAGTGTGCTTGCTCAAAACTAAAGAACTGTGCTTCCTACACACAGGTCATATCTAGTTCAACTCTGCTGAGGAAACTGACAAGAACATTAGCTTCTCTTCAGTCCAATACACTGTACTTGCTGGAACAGACGCTAGTGCTATTTGCACTGAGTATGTAAAATAGAGCACAATAGTGACTCTTCTTACAAGAAAACAAACTTGCTCGTAGGACCAGAAACTGCATGTGATTCAACTCCATTTCTGACGGGGAAACAAATACTAGCTCGCCTTACAAAGAAACCAAATCTTATTTTTAGAAAAGAGCACTCTTCTAATTTACTGTGTTTCTTATAGGGCCAGAAGAGTGAGCTTGCTCAGAACAAAAGAACTGTGGCTTCCGACACACGGGCCCATATCTAGTTCAACTCTGCTTAGGAAACTGACAAGAACAGTAGTTTCTCTTCAGTCCAATACACTGTACTTGCTGGGAACAGACAAGAGTGCTATTTGTGCTGTGTATGGCAATTGGAGTGCAATAATGACTCTTCTTACCAGAAAACAACTTTTGCTCGTAGGACCAGAAACTGCATTGTGATTCAACTCCATTTCTGACTAGGAAAAAAACACTAGCTCGCCATACAAGAAACACACTCTGCATTTGAGAAAAGAGCACTCTTCTTCTCTACAGTGTTTTCTATAGGGGCCAGAAGAGTGAGCTTGCTCAGAACAAGAGAAGTGTGCTTCCTACACACACGGGTCATATCTAGTTCAACTCTGCTAAGGAAACTGACAAGAACATTAGCTTCTCTTCAGTCTAATACACTGTACTTGCTGGGAACAGACGCTAGTGCTATTTGCACTGTGTATGGCAAATAGAGCACAATAGTGACTCTTCTTACAAGAAAACAACTCTTGCTCGTTAGGACCAGAAACTGCATGTGATTCAACTCCATTTCTGATGGGAAACAAATACTAGCTCGCCTTACAAGAAACCCACTCTTCTTTTTAGAAAAGAGCACTCTTCTAATCTACGTGTTTCTTATAGTGCCAGAAGAGTGAGCTTGCTCAGAACAAAAGAACTGTGCTTCCGACACACGGGCCATATCTAGTTCAACTCTGCTTAGGAAACTGACAAGTACAGTACTTTCTCTTCAGTCCAATACACTGTACTTGCTGGTAACAGACGTGAGTGCTATTTGTGCTGTGTATGGAAAAGGAACGCAATAGTGACTCTTCTTACCAGAAAAAAACTCTTGCTCGTAGGACCACAAAATGCATGTGACTGAACTCCAATTCTGACTGGGAAACAAACACTAACTCGCCTTAAAGAAACACACTCTGCTTTTGAGAAAAGAGCACTCTTCTAATTTACTGTGTTTTCTATAGGGCCAGAACAGTGAGCTTGCTCAGAACAAAAGAACTGTGCTTCCAACACACGGGCCATTCTAGTTCAACTCTGCTTAGGAATCTGACAAGAACATTAGCTTCTCTTCAGTCCAATACACTGTACTTGCTGGGAACAGACGCTCAGTGCTATTTGCACTGTGTATGGAAAATAGAGCACAATAGTGACTCTACTTACAAGAAAACAACTCTTGCTCGTGAGGAACAGAAACTGCATGTGATTCAACTCCATTTCTGACTGGGAAACAAATACTAGCTCGCCTTACAAGAAACACACTCTGCTTTTGAGAAAAGAGCACTCTTCTAATCTACTGTGTTTCCTATAGCGCCAAAACAGTGAGCTTGCTCAGAACAAAAGAACTGTGCTTCCTACACACACGGTCATATCTAGTTCAACTCTGCCTTAGGAAACTGACAAAAAAGTAGCTTCTCTTCAGTCCAATACACTGTACTTGCTGGGAACAGACGTGAGAGCTATTTGTGCTGTGTATGCAAATGGAGCGCAATATGACTCTTCTTACTAGAAAACAACTCTTGCTCATAAGACCAGAAACTGCAAGTGATTCAACTCCATTTCTGACTGGTGAAACAAACACTAGCTCGCCTTCCAAGAAACACACTCTACTTTGAGAAAGAGCACTATTCTACTCTATTTGTTTCCTATAGGGCCAGAAGACTGGTGCTTGCTTTGAACAAAAGAACTGTGCTTCCTACACACGAGCCATATCCAGTTCAACTCTGCTTGGAAACTTACAAGAACAGTAGTTTCTCTTCAGTTCATTACACTGTACTTGCTGGGAACAGACACGAGTGCTATTTGTGCTGTGTATGGCAAATGGAGAGCAATAGTGACTCTTCTTACCAGAAAACAACTCTTGCTCGTAGGACGCAGAAACTGCATGTGATTCAACTCCATTTCTGACTGGGAAACAAATAGTAGCTCCCTTACAAGAAACACACTCTGCTTTTGAGAAAAGAGCACTCTTCTAATCTACTGTGTTTCTAGTGAGCTTGCTGAGAACAAAAGAACTGTGCTTCCGACACACGGGACATATCTAGTTCAACTCTGCTTAGGAAACTGACAAGAACAGTAGTTTCTCTTCAGTCCAATACATTGTACTTGCTGGGAACAGACGTGATTGCTATTTGTGCTCTGTATGGCAAATGGAGAGCAATAGTGACTCTTCTTACCAGAAAACAACTCTTGCTCGTAGGAACAGAAACTGCATGTGATTCAACTCCTTTTCTGACTGGGAAACAAACACTAGCTCGCCTTACAAGAAACACACTCTGCTTTTGAGAAAAGAGCACTCTTCTACTCTACTGTGTTTCCTATAGGGCCAGAACAGTGAGCTTGATCAGAACAAAAGAACTGTGCTTCCTACACACAGGTCATATCTAGTTCAACTCTGCTGAGGAAACTGACAAGAACATTAGCTTCTCTTCAGTCCAATACACTGTACTTGCTGGGAACAGACGCTAGTGCTATTCGCACTATGTATGGAAAATAGAGCACAATAGTGACTCTTCTTACAAGAAAACAACTCTTGCTCGTAGGACCAGAAACTGCATGTGATTCAACTCCATTTCTGACTGGAAAACAAACACTAGCTTGCCTTACAAGAAACCAAATCTTCTTTTTAGAAAAGAGCACTCTTCTAATCTACAGTGTTTCTTATAGGGCCAGAAGAGTGAGCTTGCTCAAAACAAAAGAACTGTGCTTCTGACACACAGGCCATATCTAGTTCAACTATGCTTAGGAAACTGACAAGAACAGTAGCTTCTCTTCAGTCTAATACACTGTACTTGCTGGGAACAGACGCTAGAGCTATTTGCACTGTGTATTGCAAATAGAGCACAGTAGTGACTCTTCTTACCAGAAAACAACTCTTGCTCGTAGGACCAGAAACTGCATGTGATTCAACTCCATTTCTGACTGGGAAACAAATAGTAGCTCGCCTTACAAGAAACACACTCTGCTTTTTAGAAATGAGCATTCTTCTAATCTACTGTGCTTCTTATTGGACCAGAAAAGTGAGCTGCTGAGAACAAAAGAACTGTGCTTCCGACACACGGGCCATATCTAGTTCAACTCTGCTTAGGAAACTGACAAGAACAGTAGTTTCTCTTCAGTCCAATACACTGTACTTGCTGGGAACAGACGCGAGTGCTATTTGTGCTGTGTATGGCAAATGGAGAGCAATAGTGACTCTTCTTACCAGAAAACAACTCTTGCTCGTAGGAACAGAAACTGCATGTGATTCAACTCCTTTTCTGACTGGGAAACAAACACTAGCTCGCCTTACAAGAAACACACTCTGCTTTTGAGAAAACAGCACTCTTCTACTCTACAGTGTTTCCTATAGGGCCAGAAGAGTGAGCTTGCTCAGAACAAAAGAACTGTGCTTCCTACACACAGGTCATATCTAGTTCAACTCTGCTTAGGAAACTGACAAGAACAGTAGTTTCTCTTCAGTCCAATACACTGTTCTTGCTGAAAACAGACGCGAGTGCTATTTGTGCTGTGTATGGCAAAAGGAACGCAATAGTGACTCTTCTTACCAGAAAACAACTCTTGCTCGTAGGACCAGAAACTGCATGTGATTCAACTCCAATTCTGACTGGGAAACAAACACTAACTCGCCTTAAAGAAACACACTCTGCTTTTGAGAAAAGAGCACTCTTCTAATTTACTGTGTTTCCTATAGGGCCAGAAGAGTGAGCTTGCTCAGAACAAAAGAACTGTGCCTCCGACCCACAGGCCATATCTAGTTCAACTCTGCTTAGGAAACTGACAAGAACAGTAGCTTCTCTTCAGTCCAATACACCATATTTGCTGGGAACAGATGCGAGTGCTATTTGCACTGTGTATGGCAAATATAGCATAATAGTGACTCTTCTTACCAGAAAACACTTTTGCTCGTAGGACCAGAAACTGCATGTGATTCAACTCCATTTCTGACTGAGAAACAAACACTAGCTCGCCTTCCAAGAAACACACTCTACTTTTGAGAAAAGAGCACTATTCTACTCTATTTGTTTCCTATAGGGCCAGAAGACTGTGCTTGCTCAGAAGAAAAGAACTGTGCTTCCTACACACACGAGCCATATCCAGTTCAACTCTGCTTGGAAACTTACAAGAACAGTAGTTTCTCTTCAGTTCATTACACTGTACTTGCTGGGAGCAGACACGAGTGCTATTTGTGCTGTGTATGGAAAAGGAACGCAATAGTGACTCTTCTTACCAGAAAAAAACTCTTGCTCGTAGGACCACAAAATGCATGTGACTGAACTCCAATTCTGACTGGGAAACAAACACTAACTCGCCTTAAAGAAACACACTCTGCTTTTGAGAAAAGAGCACTCTTCTAATTTACTGTGTTTCCTATAGGGCCAGAACAGTGAGCTTGCTCAGAACAAAAGAACTGTGCTTCCAACACACGGGCCATTCTAGTTCAACTCTGCTTAGGAATCTGACAAGAACATTAGCTTCTCTTCAGTCCAATACACTGTACTTGCTGGGAACAGACGCTAGTGCTATTTGCACTGTGTATGGAAAATAGAGCACAATAGTGACTCTACTTACAAGAAAACAACTCTTGCTCGTAGGAACAGAAACTGCATGTGATTCAACTCCATTTCTGACTGGGAAACAAATACTAGCTCGCCTTACAAGAAACACACTCTGCTTTTGAGAAAAGAGCACTCTTCTAATCTACTGTGTTTCCTATAGCGCCAAAACAGTGAGCTTGCTCAGAACAAAAGAACTGTGCTTCCTACACACACGGGTCATATCTAGTTCAACTCTGCTTAGGAAACTGACAAAAACAGTAGCTTCTCTTCAGTCCAATACACTGTACTTGCTGGGAACAGACGTGAGAGCTATTTGTGCTGTGTATGGCAAATGGAGCGCAATAGTGACTCTTCTTACTAGAAAACAACTCTTGCTCATAAGACCAGAAACTGCAAGTGATTCAACTCCATTTCTGACTGGGAAACAAACACTAGCTCGCCTTCCAAGAAACACACTCTACTTTTGAGAAAAGAGCACTATTCTACTCTATTTGTTTCCTGTAGGGCCAGAAGACTGTGCTTGCTCAGAACAAAAGAACTGTGCTTCCTGCACACAGGAGCCATATCCAGTTCAACTCTGCTTGGAAACTTACAAGAACAGTAGTTTCTCTTCAGTTCATTACACTGTACTTGCTGGGAACAGACACGAGTGCTATTTGTGCTGTGTATGGCAAATGGAGCGCAATAGTGACTCTTCTTACCAGAAAACAACTCTTACTCGTAGGATCAGAAACTGCATGTGATTCAACTCCATTTCTGACTGGGAAACAAATAGTAGCTCGCCTTACAAGAAACACACTCTGCTTTTGAGAAAAGAGCACTCTTCTAATCTACTGTGTTTCTTATAGGGCCAGAACAGTGAGCTTGCTGAGAACAAAAGAACTGTGCTTCCAACACACGGGCCATTCTAGTTCAACTCTGCTTAGGAATCTGACAAGAACATTAGCTTCTCTTCAGTCCAATACACTGTACTTGCTGAGAACAGACGCTAGTGCTATTTGCACTGTGTATGGAAAATAGAGCACAATAGTGACTCTACTTACAAGAAAACAACTCTTGCTCGTAGGAACAGAAACTGCATGTGATTCAACTCCATTTCTGACTGGGAAACAAATACTAGCTCGCCTTACAAGAAACACACTCTGCTTTTGAGAAAAGAGCACTCTTCTAATCTACTGTGTTTCCTATAGCGCCAAAACAGTGAGCTTGCTCAGAACAAAAGAACTGTGCTTCCTACACACACGGGTCATATCTAGTTCAACTCTGCTTAGGAAACTGACAAAAACAGTAGCTTCTCTTCAGTCCAATACACTGTACTTGCTGGGAACAGACGTGAGAGCTATTTGTGCTGTGTATGGCAAATGGAGCGCAATAGTGACTCTTCTTACTAGAAAACAACTCTTGCTCATAAGACCAGAAACTGCAAGTGATTCAACTCCATTTCTGACTGGGAAACAAACACTAGCTCGCCTTCCAAGAAACACACTCTACTTTTGAGAAAAGAGCACTATTCTACTCTATTTGTTTCCTGTAGGGCCAGAAGACTGTGCTTGCTCAGAACAAAAGAACTGTGCTTCCTACACACAGGAGCCATATCCAGTTCAACTCTGCTTGGAAACTTACAAGAACAGTAGTTTCTCTTCAGTTCATTACACTGTACTTGCTGGGAACAGACACGAGTGCTATTTGTGCTGTGTATGGCAAATGGAGCGCAATAGTGACTCTTCTTACCAGAAAACAACTCTTACTCGTAGGATCAGAAACTGCATGTGATTCAACTCCATTTCTGACTGGGAAACAAATAGTAGCTCGCCTTACAAGAAACACACTCTGCTTTTGAGAAAAGAGCACTCTTCTAATCTACTGTGTTTCTTATAGGGCCAGAGCAGTGAGCTTGCTGAGAACAAAAGAACTGTGCTTCCGACACACGGGACATATCTAGTTCAACTCTGCTTAGGAAACTGACAAGAACAGTAGTTTCTCTTCAGTCCAATACATTGTACTTGCTGGGAACAGACGCGATTGCTATTTGTGCTCTGTATGGCAAATGGAGAGCAATAGTGACTCTTCTTACCAGAAAACAACTCTTGCTCGTAGGCCCAGAAACTGCATGTGATTCAACTCCTTTTCTGACTGAGAAACAAACACTAGCTCGCCTTACAAGAAACACACTCTGCTTTTGAGAAAAGAGCACTCTTCTACTCTACTGTGTTTCTTATAGGGCCAGAACAGTGAGCTGCTGAGAACAAAAGAACTGTGCTTCCGACACACGGGCCATATCTAGTTCAACTCTGCTTAGGAAACTGACAAGAACAGTAGCTTCTCTTCAGTCCAATACCCTGTACTTGCTGGGAACAGACGCGAGTGCTATTTGTGCTGTGTATGGCAAATGGAGAGCAATAGTGACTCTTCTTACCAGAAAACAACTCTTGCTCGTAGGAACAGAAACTGCATGAGATTCAACTCCTTTTCTGACTGGGAAACAAACACTAGCTCGCCTTAAAAGAAACACACTCTGTTTTTGAGAAAACAGCACTCTTCTACTCTACAGTGTTTCCTATAGGGCCAGAAGAGTGAGCTTGCTCAGAACAAAAGAACTGTGCTTCCTACACACAGGTCATACCTAGTTCAACTCTGCTTAGGAAACTGACAAGAACAGTAGTTTCTCTTCAGTCCAATACACTGTACTTGCTGAAAACAGACGCGAGTGCTATTTGTGCTGTGTATGGCAAAAGGAACGCAATAGTGACTCTTCTTACCAGAAAACAACTCTTGCTCATAGGACCAGATACTGCATGTGACTCAACTCCATATAGGACTGGGAAACAAATACTAGCTCGCCTTACAAGAAACACACTCTGCTTTTGAGAAAAGAGCACTCTTGTAATCTACTGTGTTTCTTATAGGGCCAGAACAGTGAGCTTACTCAGAACAAAAGAACTGTGCTTCCAAAATATGGGCCATATCTAGTTCAACTCTCCTTAGGAAACTGACAATAACAGGGGCTTCTCTTCAGTCCAATACACTGTGATTGCTGGGAACAGACAAGAGTGCTATTTGCACTGTGTATGGGAAATGGAGCACAATAGTGACTCTTCTACCAGAAAACAACTCTTGCTCGTAGGACTAGAAACTGCATGTGATTCAACTCCATTTCTGACTTTGAAACAAATACTAGCTCGCCTTACAAGAAACACACTCTGCTTTTGAGAAAAGAGCACTCTTCAATCTACTGTGTTTCTTATAGGGCCAGAACAGTGAGCTTGCTGAGAACAAAAGAACTGTGCTTCCGACACACGGGCCATATCTAGTTCAACTCTGCTTAGGAAACAGACAAGAACAGTAGTTTCTCTTCAGTCCAATACACTGTACTTGATGGGAACAGACGCGAGGGCTATTTGTGCTGTGTATGGCAAAAGGAACGCAATAGTGATTCTTGTTACCAGAAAACAACTCTTGCTTGTAGGACCAGAAACTGCATGTGATTCAACTCCAATTCTGACTGGGAAACAAACACTAACTCGCCTTAAAGAAATACACTCTGCGTTTGAGAAAAGAGCACTCTTCTTATTTACTGTGTTTCCTATAGGGCCAGAACAGTGAGCTTGCTCAGAACAAAAGAACGGTGCTTCCAAAACATGGGCCATGTCTAGTTCAACTCTCCTTAGGAAACTGACAATAACAGGGGCTTCTCTTCAGTCCAATACACTGTGATTGCTGGGAACAGACACGAGTGCTATTTGCGCTGTGTATGGCAAATGGAGAGCAATAGTGACTCTTCTTACCAGAAAACAACTCTTGCTCGTAGGACCAGAAACTGCATGTGATTCAACTCCATTTCTGACTGGGAAACAAATACTAGCTCGCCTTACAAGAAACACACTCTGCTTTTGAGAAAAGAGCACTCTTCTAATCTACTGTGTTTCTTATAGGGCCGGAACAGTGAGCTTGCTGAGAACAAAAGAACTGTGAGTCCGACACATGGGCCATATCTAGTTCAACTCTGCTTAGGAAACTGAAAAGAACAGTAGTTTCTCTTCAGTCCAATACACTGTACTTGATGGGAACAGACGCGAGTGCTATTTGTGCTGTGTATGGCAAAAGGAACGCAATAGTGACTCTTCTTACCAGAAAACAACTCTTGCTCGTAGGACCAGAAACTGCATGTGATTTAACTCCAATTCTGACTGGGAAACAAACACTAACTCGCCTTAAAGAAATACACTCTGCTTTTGAGAAAAGAGCACTCTTCTTATTTAGTGTGTTTCCTATATGGCCAGAACAGTGAGCTTGCTCAGAACAAAAGAACTGTGCTTTCAACCACCTGCCATATCTAGTTCAACTCTGCTGAGGAAACTGACAAGAACATTAGCTTCTCTTCAGTCCAATACACTGTACTTGCTGGGAACAGACGCTAGTGTTATTTGCACTGTGTATGGCAAATAGAACCCAATAGTGACTCTTCTTACAAGAAAACAACTCTTGCTCGTAGGACCAGAAACTGCATGTGATTCAACTCCATTTCTGTGTGAAAAACAAATACTAGCTCGCCTTACAAGAAACACACTCTGCGTTTGAGAAAGAGCACTCTTCTAATCTACTGTGTTTCCTATAGGGCCAGAACAGTGAACTTGCTCAGAACAAAAGAACTGTGCTTCCTACACACACGGGTCATATCTAGTTCAACTCTGCTTAGGAAACTGACAAGAACAGTAGTTTCTCTTCAGTTCAATACACTGTACTTGCTCAGAACAGACGCGAGTGCTATTTGTGCTGTGTATGGCAAATGGAGAGCAATAGTGACTCTTCTTACCATAAAACACTCTTGCTTGTAGGACCAGAAACTGCATGTGATTCAACTCCTTATCTGACTGGGAAACAAGCACTAGCTCGCCTTACAAGAAACACACTCTGCTTTTGAGAAAAGAGCACTCTTCTACTCTACTTGTTTCCTATAGGGCCAGAAGAGTGAGCTTGCTCAGAACAAAAGAACTGTGCTTCCTACACAGGGGCCTTATGTAGTTCAACTCTGCTTAGGAAACTGACAAGAACAGTAGTTTCTTTTCAGTCCAACACACTGTATTTGCTGGGAAGAGGCGTGAGTGCTATTTGCACTGTGTATGGGAAATGGAGCACAATAGTGACTCTTCTTACCAGAAAACTACTCTTGCTCGTAGGACCAGAAACTGCATGTGATTCAACTCCATTTCTGACTGGGAATCAAACACTAACTCGCCTTACAAGAAACACACTCTGCTTTTGGGAAAAGAGCACTCTTCTAATCTACTGTGTTTCCTATAGGGCCAGAACAGTGAGCTTGCTCAGAACAAAAGAACTGTGCTTCCGACACACGGGCCATATCTTGTTCAACTCTGCTTAGGAAACTGACAAGAACAGTAGTTTCTCTTCAGTCCAATACACTGTACTTGCTGGGAACAGACGCGAGTGCTATTTGCGCTGTGTATTTCAAATGGAGCACAATAGTGACTCTTCTTACCAGAAAACAACTCTTGCTCGTAGGACCAGAAACTGCATGTGATTCAACTCCTTTTCTGACTGGGAAACAAGCACTTGCTCGCCTTACAAGAAACACACTCTGCTTTTGAGAAAAGAGCACTCTTCTACTATAATTGTTTCCTATAGGGCCAGAAGAGTGAGCTTGCTCAGAACAAAAGAACTGTGCTTCCTACACACACGGGTCATATCTAGTTCAACTCTGCTTAGGGTACTGACAAGAACATTAGCTTCTCTTCAGCCCAATACACTGTACTTGCTGGGAACAGACGCTAGTGCTATTTGCACTGTGTATGGCAAATAGAGCACAATAGTGACTCTTCTGACAAGAAAACAACTATTGCTCATAGGACCAGAAACTGCATGTGATTACACTCCATTTCTGACTGGGAACCAAATACTAGCTCACCTTACAAGAAACACACTCTGCTTTTGAGAAAAGAGCACTCTTCTAATCTACTGTGTTTCTTACAGGGCCAGAACAGTGAGCTTGCTGAGAACAAAAGAACTGTGCTTCCGACACACGGGCCATATCTAGTTCAACTCTGCTTAGGAAACTGACAAGAACAGTGGTTTCTCTTCAGTCCAATACACTGTACTGGCTGGGAACAGACGAGAGTGCTATTTGTGCTGTGTATGGCAAATGGAGAGCAATAGTGACTCTTCTGACCAGAAAACAACTCTTGCTCGTAGGACCAGAAACTGCATCTGATTCAACTCATTTTCTGACTGTGAAACAAGCACTAGCTCGCCTTACAAGAAACACACTCTGCTTTTGAGAAAAGAGCACACTTCTACTCTATTGTTTCCTATAGGGCCAGAAGTGTGAGCTTGCTCAGAACAAAAGAACTGTGCTTCCTACACAGGGGCCTTATCTAGTTCTACTCTGCTTAGGAAACTGACAAGAACAGTATTTTCTTTTCAGTCCAACACACTGTACTTGCTGGGAACAGACGCGAGTGCTATTTGTGCTGTGTATGGCCAATGGAGAGCAATAGTGACTCTTCTTACCAGAAAAAAACTTTTGCTCGTAGGACCAGAAACTGCATGTGATTCAACTCCTTTTCTGACTGGGAAACAAGCACTAGCTCGCCTTACAAGAAACCCACTCTGCTTTTGAGAAAAGAGCACTCTTCTAATCTACTGTTTTTCTTATAGGGCCAGAAGAGTGAGCTTGTTCAGAACATAAGAACTGTGCTTCCGACACACAGGCCATATCTAGTTCAACTCTGCTTAGGAAACTGACAAGAACATTAGCTTCTCTTCAGTCCAATACACTGTACTTGCTTGGAACAGACGCTAGTGCTATTTGCACTGTGTATGGCAAATAGAGCACAATAGTGACTCTTCTGACAAGAAAACAACTCTTGTTCATAGGACCAGAAACTGCATGTGATTCAACTCCATTTCTGACTGGGAAACAAATACTAGCTCGCCTTACAAGAAACAAACTCTGCTTTTGAGAAAAGAGCACTCTTCTAATCTACTGTGTTTCTTACAGTGCCAGAAGAGTGAGCTTGCTCAGAACAAAAGAACAATGCTTCCTACACACACGGGGCATATCTAGTTCAACTCTCCTTAGGAAACTGACAATAACATTAGCTTCTCTTCAGTCCAATACACTGTGATTGCTGGGAACAGACAGGAGTGCTATTTGCGCTGTGTATGGCAAATGAAGCTCGGAAGTGACTCTTCCTACCAGAAAACAACTCTTGCTCGTAGGACCAGAAACTGCATGTGATTCAACTCTATTTCTGACTGGAAAACAAGTACTAGCTCGCCTTACAAGAAACACACTCTGCTTTTGAGAAAAGAGCACTCTTCTAATCTATTGTGTTTCTTATAGGGCCAGAACAGTCAGCTTGCTCAGAACAAAAGAACTGTGCTTCTGACACACGGGCCATATCTAGTTCAACTCTGCTTAGGAAACTGACAAGAACAGTAGTTTCTCTTCAGTCCAATACACTGTACTTGCTGGGAACTGATGCTAGAGCTATTTGCACTGTGTATGGCAAATAGAGCACAATAGTTACTCTTCTTACCAGAAAACAACACTTGCTCGTAGGACCAGAAACTGCATGTGATTCAACTCCATTTCTGACTGGAAAACAAATACTAGCTCGCCTTACAAGAAACACACTCTTCTTTTTAGAAAAGAGCACTCTTCTAATCTAATGTGTTTCTTATAGGGCCAGAAGAGTGAGCTTGCTCAGAACAAAAGAACTGTGCTTCCGACACAGGGGCCATATCTAGTTCAACTTTGCTTAGGAAACTGACAAGAACATTAGCTTCTCTTCAGTCCAATACACTGTACTTGCAGGGAACAGACGCTAGTGCTATTTGCACTGTGTATTGCAAATAGAGCACAGTAGTGCCTCTTCTTACCGGTAAACAACTCTTGCTCATAGAACCAGAAACTGCATGTGATTCAACTCCATTTCTTACTGGGAAACAAATACTAGCTCACCTTGCAAGAAACACACTCTGCTTTTGAGAAAAAAGCACTCTTCTACTCTACTGTGTTTCCTATAGTGCCAGAACAGTGAGCTTGCTCAGAACAAAAGTACTGTGCTTCCTACACACACGGGCCATATCTAGTTCAACTCTGCTTAGGAAACTGATGAGAACAGTAGCTTCTCTTCAGTCCAATACACTGTACTTGCTAGGAACAGAGACGAGTGCTATTTGCACTGTGTATGGAAAATGGAGCGCAATAGTGACTCTTCTTACAAAAAAACAACTCTTGCTTGTAGGACCAGAAACTTCATGTAATTCAACTCCATTTCTGCCTGGGAAACAAACAGTAGCTCGCCTGACAAGTAACACAGTCAGCTTTTGAGAAAAGAGCACTCTTCTACTCTACTGTGTTTCCTATAGTAGCAGAAGAGTGAGCTTGCTCAGAACAAAGAACTGTGCTTCCTACACACATGGGCCACATCTAGTTCAACTCTGCTTAGGACACTGACAAGAACAGTAAATTCTGTTCAGTCCAAAACACTGTACTTGCTGGGAACAGACGCCAGTGCTATTTGCACTGTGTATGGCAAATGGAGCACAATAGTGACTCTTCTTACCAGAAAACAACTTTTGCTCGTAGGACCAGAAACTGCATGTGAGTCAACTCCATTTCTGACTGGGAAACAAACACTAGCTGCTCGCCTTACAAGTAACACAATCAGCTTTTGAGAAAAGAGCACACTTCTACTCTACTGTGTTTCCTATAGGGCCAGAACAGTGAGCTTGCTCAAAACAAAAGAACTGTGCTTCCGATACACACTGGCCATATCTATTTTAACTCTGCTTAGGACAATGACAAGAACAGTAAATTCTGTTCAGTCCAAAACACTGTACTTGTTGGGACCAGACGCCAGTGCTATTTGCACTGTGTATGGCAAATGGAGCACAATAGTGACTCTTCTTACCAGAAAACAACTCTTGCTCGTAGGACCAGAAACTGCATGTGAGTCAACTCCGTTTCTTACTGGGAAACAAACACTAACTGTTCGCCTTACAAGAAACACAATCAGCTTTTAAAAAAAGAGCACTCTTCTGCTCTACTGGGTTTCCTATAATTCCAGAAGATTGAGCTTGCTCAGAACAAAAGAACTGGGCTTTGACACATGGGCCTTATCTAGTTCAACTCTGCTTAGGACACTGAGAAGAACAGTAGCTTCTCTTCAGTCCAATACACTGTATTTGCTGGGAACACACGCTAGTGCTATTTGCAATGTGTATGGCAAATGGAGCACAATAGTGACTCTTCCTACCAGAAAAATACTCCTGCTCGTAGGAGCAGAAACTGCATGTGATTCAACTCCATTTCTGACTGGGAAAGAAACACTAGCTCGCCTTACAAGAAACACACTCTGCTTTTGAGAAAAAAGCACTCTTCTACTCTAAGGTGTTTCCTATAGGGCCAGAAGAGTGAGCTTGCTCAGAACAAAAGAACTGTGCTTCCAACACACGGGGCTTATCTCTTTCAACTCTGCTTAGGAAATTGACAAGAACAGTAGCTTCACTTCAGTCCAATACACTGTATTTGCTGGGAACAGACGAGAGTGCTATTTGCACTGTGCATGGCAAATGGAGCACAACTGTGACTCTTCTTACGAGAAAAAAACTCTTGCTTGTAGGACCAGAATGTGCATGTGATTCAACTCCATTTCTGACTGGGAAACAAACACAAGCTCGCCTTACAAGAAACACAATCTGCTTTTGAGAAAAGAGCACTCTTCTACTCTACTGGGTTTCTATAGGGCCAGAAGACTGAGCTTGCTCAGAACAAAAGAACTGTGCTTCCGACACACGGGCCTTATCTAGTTCAACTCTGTTTAGGAAACTGACAAGAACAGTAGCTTCTCTTCAGTCCAATACACTGTATTTGCTGGGAACACACGCTAGTGCTATTTGCACTGTGTATGGCAAATGGAGCCCAACAATGACTCTTCCTACGAGAAAAAAACTCTTGGTCGTAGAACCAGAATGTGCATGTGATTCAACTTTATTTCTGACTGGGAAACAAACACTAGCTTGCCATAAAAGAAACAAACTTTGCTTTTGAGAAAAGAGCACTCTTCTACCTACTGTGTTTCCTATAGGGCCAGAACAGTGAGCTTGCTCAGAACAAAAGAACTGTGCTTCCAACACACGGGCCTTATCTAGTTCGTCTCTGCTTAGGAAACTGACAAGAACAGTAGCTTCTCTTCAGTCCAATACACTGTATTTGCTGGGAACACACGCTAGTGCTATTTGTACTGTTTATGGCAAATAGAGCTCAATAGTGACTCTTCCTACCAGAAAACAACTCTTGCTCGTAGGACCAGATACTGCATGTGATTCAACTCCATTTCTGACTGAGAAACAAACACTAGCTCGCCTTACAAGAAACACACTCTGCTTTTGAGAAAAAAGCACTCTTCTACTCTACTGTGTTTCCTATAGGGCCAGAACAGTGAGCTTGCTCAGAACAAAAGTATGTGCTTCCTACACACACGGGCCATATCTAGTTCAACTCTGCTTAGGAAACTGACAAGAACAGTAGCTTCTCTTCAGTCCAATACACTGTACTTGCTCAGAACAGAGACGAGTGCTATTTGCACTGTGTATGGAAAATGGAGCGCAATAGTGACTCTTCTTACAAGAAAACAACTCTTGCTTGTAGGACCAGAAACTTCATGTGATTCAACTCCATTTCTGACTGGGAAACAAACGCTAGCTCGCCTTACAAGTAACACAGTCAGCTTTTGAGAAAAGAGCACTCTTCTACTCTACTGTGTTTCCTATAGTGCCAGAAGAGTGAGCTTGCTCAGAACAAAGAACTGTGCTTCCTACACACATGGGCCACATCTAGTACAACTCTGCTTAGGACACTGACAAGAACAGTAAATTCTGTTCAGCCCAATACACTGTATTTGCTGGGAACAGACGCTAGTGCTATTTGTACTGTGTATGGCAAATGGAACACAATAGTGACTCTTCTTACCAGAAAACAACTCTTGCTCGTAGGACCAGAAACTGCATGTGATTCAACTCCATTTCTGACTGGGAAACAAACACTAGCTGCTCGCCTTACAAGAAACACAATCAGCTTTTGAGATAGAGCACACTTCTACTCTACTGTGTTTCCTATATGGCCAGAACAGTGAGCTTCCTCAAAACAAAAGAACTGTGCTTCCTATACACACGGGCCATACCTAGTTTACCTCTGCTTAGGACACTGACAAGAACAGTAACTTCTATTCAGTCCAATACACTGTACTTGCTGGGAACAGACCCAAGTGCTATTTGCAGTGTGTATGGCAAATGGAGCACAATAGTGACTCTTCTTACGAGAAAACAACTCTTGCTCGTAGGACCAGAAACTGCATGTGATTCAACTCCATTTCTGACTGGGAAACAAACACTAGCTGCTCGCCTTACAAGTAACACAATCAGCTTTTGAGAAAAGAGCACACTTCTACTCTACTGTGTTTCCTATAGGGCCAGAACAGTGAGCTTGCTCAAAACAAAAGAACTGTGCTTCCGATACACACTGGCCATATCTAGTTTAACTCTGCTTAGGACACTGACAAGAACAGTAAATTCTGTTCAGTCCAAAACACTGTACTTGCTGGGAACAGACGCCAGTGCTATTTGCACTGTGTATGGCAAATGGAGCACAATAGTGACTCTTCTTACCAGAAAACAACTCTTGCTCGTAGGACCAGAAACTGCATGTGAGTCAACTCCGTTTCTTACTGGGAAACAAACACTAACTGTTCGCCTTACAAGAAACACAATCAGCTTTTAAAAAAAGAGCACTCTTCTGCTCTACTGGGTTTCCTATAAGGCCAGAAGATTGAGCTTGCTCAGAACAAAAGAACTGGGCTTTGACACATGGGCCTTATCTAGTTCAACTCTGCTTAGGACACTGAGAAGAACAGTAGCTTCTCTTCAGTCCAATACACTGTATTTGCTGGGAACACACGCTAGTGCTATTTGCAATGTGTATGGCAAATGGAGCACAATAGTGACTCTTCCTACCAGAAAAATACTCCTGCTCGTAGGAGCAGAAACTGCATGTGATTCAACTCCATTTCTGACTGGGAAAGAAACACTAGCTCGCCTTACAAGAAACACACTCTGCTTTTGAGAAAAAAGCACTCTTCTACTCTAAGGTGTTTCCTATAGGGCCAGAAGAGTGAGCTTGCTCAGAACAAAAGAACTGTGCTTCCAACACACGGGGCTTATCTCTTTCAACTCTGCTTAGGAAATTGACAAGAACAGTAGCTTCACTTCAGTCCAATACACTGTATTTGCTGGGAACAGACGAGAGTGCTATTTGCACTGTGCATGGCAAATGGAGCACAACTGTGACTCTTCTTACGAGAAAAAAACTCTTGCTTGTAGGACCAGAATGTGCATGTGATTCAACTCCATTTCTGACTGGGAAACAAACACAAGCTCGCCTTACAAGAAACACAATCTGCTTTTGAGAAAAGAGCACTCTTCTACTCTACTGGGTTTCTATAGGGCCAGAAGACTGAGCTTGCTCAGAACAAAAGAACTGTGCTTCCGACACACGGGCCTTATCTAGTTCAACTCTGTTTAGGAAACTGACAAGAACAGTAGCTTCTCTTCAGTCCAATACACTGTACTTGCTGGGAACACATGCTAGTGCTATTTGCACTGTGTATGGCAAATGGAGCCCAACAATGACTCTTCCTACGAGAAAAAAACTCTTGCTCGTAGAACCAGAATGTGCATGTGATTCAACTTTATTTCTGACTGGGAAACAAACACTAGCTTGCCATAAAAGAAACAAACTTTGCTTTTGAGATTAGAGCACTCTTCTACTCTACTGTGTTTCCTATATGGCCAGAACAGTGAGCTTGCTCAGAACAAAAGAACTGTGCTTCCAACACACGGGCCTTATTTAGTTCGTCTCTGCTTAGGAAACTGGCAAGAACAGTAGCTTCTCTTCAGTCCAATACACTGTATTTGCTGGGAACACACGCTAGTGCTATTTGCACTGTTTATGGTAAATAGAGCTCAATAGTGACTCTTCCTACCAGAAAACAACTCTTGCTCGTAGGACCAGATACTGCATGTGATTCAACTCCATTTCTGACTGAGAAACAAACACTAGCTCGCCTTACAAGAAACACACTCTGCTTTTGAGAAAAAAGCACTCTTCTACTCTACTGTGTTTCCTATAGGGCCAGAACAGTGAGCTTGCTCAGAACAAAAGTATGTGCTTCCTACACACACGGGCCATATCTAGTTCAACTCTGCTTAGGAAACTGACAAGAACAGTAGCTTCTCTTCAGTCCAATACACTGTACTTGCTCAGAACAGAGACGAGTGCTATTTGCACTGTGTATGGAAAATGGAGCGCAATAGTGACTCTTCTTACAAGAAAACAACTCTTGCTTGTAGGACCAGAAACTTCATGTGATTCAACTCCATTTCTGACTGGGAAACAAAGACTAGCTCGCCTTACAAGTAACACAGTCAGCTTTTGAGAAAAGAGCACTCTTCTACTCTACTGTGTTTCCTATAGTGCCAGAAGAGTGAGCTTGCTCAGAACAAAGAACTGTGCTTCCTACACACATGGGCCACATCTAGTTCAACTCTGCTTAGGACACTGACAAGAACAGTAAATTCTGTTCAGTCCAATACACTGTATTTGCTGGGAACAGACGCTAGTGCTATTTGTACTGTGTATGGCAAATGGAGCACAATAGTGACTCTTCTTACCAGAAAACAACTCTTGCTCGTAGGACCAGAAACTGCATGTGATTCAACTCCATTTCTGACTGGGAAACAAACACTAGCTGCTCGCCTTACAAGAAACACAATCAGCTTTTGAGAAAAGAGCACACTTCTACTCTACTGTGTTTCCTATATGGCCAGAACAGTGAGCTTGCTCAAAACAAAAGAACTGTGCTTCCTATACACACGGGCCATACCTAGTTTACCTCTGCTTAGGACACTGACAAGAACAGTAACTTCTGTTCAGTCCAATACACTGTACTTGCTGGGAACAGACCCCAGTGCTATTTGCACTGTGTATGGCAAATGGAGCACAATAGTGACTCTTCTTACCAGAAAACAACTCTTGCTCGTAGGACCAGAAACTGCATGTGATTCAACTCCATTTCTGACTGGGAAACAAACACTAGCTGCTCGCCTTACAAGAAACACAATCTGCTTTTGAGAAAAGAGCACTCTTCTGCTCTACTGGGTTTCCTATATGGCCAGAACAGTGCGCCTGCTCAAAACAAAAGAACTGTGCTTCCTATACACGGGCCAAATCTAGTTCAACTCTGCTTAGGAAACTAACAAGAACAGTAGCTTCTCTTCAGTCCAATACACTGTACTTGCTGGGAACAGGCGCTAGTGCTATTTGCACTGTTTATGGCAAATGGAGCTCAATAGTGACTCTTCCTACCAGAAAACAACCATTGCTCGTAGGACCAGAAACTGCATGTGATTCAACTCCATTTCTGACTGGGAAACAAACACTAGCTTGCCTTACAAGAAACACACTCTCCTTTTCACAAAAGAGCACTCTTCTACTCTACTGTGTTTCTTATAGTGCCAGAAGAGTGAGTTTGCTCAGAACAAAAGTACTGTGCTTCCGACACAGGGGCCTTATCTAGTTCAATTCTGCTTAGGAAACTGACAAGAACAGTAGCTTCTCAACAGTCCAATACACTGTACTTGCTGGGAACAGATGCGACTGCTATTTGCACTGTGTATGGCAAATGGAGCACAACAGTGACTCTTCCTACGAGAAAAAAACTCTTGCTCGTAGGACCAGAAGGTGCATGTGATTCAACTCCATTTCTGACTGGGAAACAAATACTAGCTCGCCTTACAAGAAACACACTCTGCTTTTGAGAAAAGAGCACTCTTCTACTCTACTGTGTTTCCTATAGGGCCAGAACAGTGAGCTTGCTCAAAACAAAAGAACTGTGCTTCCTATACACGGGCCAAATCTAGTTCAACTCTGCTTAGGAAACTAACAAGAACAGTAGCTTCTCTTCAGTCCAATACACTGTACTTGCTGGGAACAGGCGCTAGTGCTATTTGCACTGTTTATGGCAAATGGAGCTCAATAGTTACTCTTCCTACCAGAAAACAACTCTTGCTCGTAGGACCAGTAACTGCATGTGATTCAACTCCATTTCTGCCTGGGAAACAAACACTAGCTCGCCTTACAAGAAACACACTCTCCTTTTCACAAAAGAGCACTCTTCTACTCTACTGTGTTTCTTATAGTGCCAGAAGAGTGAGCTTGCTCAGAACACAAGTACTGTGCTTCCGACACAGGGGCCTTATCTAGTTCAACTCTGCTTAGGAAACTGACAAGAACAGTAGCTTCTCAACAGTCCAATTCACTGTACTTGCTGGGAGCAGATGCGACTGCTATTTGCACTGTGTATGGCAAATGGAGCACAACAGTGACTCTTCCTACGAGAAAAAAACTCTTGCTCGTAGGACCAGAAGGTGCATGTGATTCAACTCCATTTCTGACTGGGAAACAAACACTAGCTCGCCTTACAAGAAACACACTCTGCTTTTGAGAAAAGAGCACTCTTCTACTCTACTGTGTTTCCTATAGGGCCAGAACAGTGAGCTTGCTCAAAACAAAAGAACTGTGCTTCCTACACACATGGGCCACATCTAGTTCAACTCTGCTTAGGACACTGACAAGAACAGTAAATTCTGTTCAGTCCAATACACTGTATTTGCTGGGAACAGACGCTAGTGCTATTTGTACTGTGTATGGCAAATAGAGCACAATAGTGACTCTTCTTACAAGAAAACAACTCTTGCTCGTAGGACCAGAAACTGCATGTGATTCAACTCCATTTCTGACTGGGAAACAAACACTAGCTGCTCGCCTTACAAGAAACACAATCAGCTTTTGAGAAAAGAGCACACTTCTACTCTACTGTGTTTCCTATAGGGCCAGAACAGTGAGCTTGCTCAAAACAAAAGAACTGTGCTTCCTACACACACTGGCCATATCTAGTTTAACTCTGCTTAGGACACTGACAAGAACAGTAAATTCTGTTCAGTCCAAAACACTGTACTTGCTGGGAACAGACGCCAGTGCTATTTGCACTGTGTATGGCAAATGGAGCACAATAGTGACTCTTCTTACCAGAAAACAACTCTTGCTCGTAGGACCAGAAACTGCATGTGAGTCAACTCCGTTTCTTACTGGGAAACAAACACTAACTGTTCGCCTTAGAAGAAACACAATCAGCTTTTAAATAAAGAGCACTCTTCTGCTCTACTGGGTTTCCTATAAGGCCAGAAGATTGAGCTTGCTCAGAACAAAAGAACTGGGCTTTGACACATGGGCCTTATCTAGTTCAACTCTGCTTAGGACACTGAGAAGAACAGTAGCTTCTCTTCAGTCCAATACACTGTATTTGCTGGGAACACACGCTAGTGCTATTTGCAATGTGTATGGCAAATGGAGCACAATAGTGACTCTTCCTACCAGAAAAATACTCCTGCTCGTAGGACCAGAAACTGCATGTGATTCAACTCCATTTCTGCCTGGGAAACAAACACTAGCTCGCCTTACAAGAAACACACTCTCCTTTTCACAAAAGAGCACTCTTCTACTCTACTGTGTTTCTTATAGTGCCAGAAGAGTGAGCTTGCTCAGAACAAAAGTACTGTGCTTCCGACACAGGGGCCTTATCTAGTTCAACTCTGCTTAGGAAACTGACAAGAACAGTAGCTTCTCAACAGTCCAATACACTGTACTTGCTGGGAACAGATGCGACTGCTATTTGCACTGTGTATGGCAAATGGAGCACAACAGTGACTCTTCCTACAAGAAAAAAACTCTTGCTCATAGAACCAGAAACTGCATGTGATTCAACTCCATTTCTTACTGGGAAACAAATACTAGCTCACCTTGCAAGAAACACACTCTGCTTTTGAGAAAAAAGCACTCTTCTACTCTACTGTGTTTCCTATAGTGCCAGAACAGTGAGCTTGCTCAGAACAAAAGTACTGTGCTTCCTACACACACGGGCCATATCTAGGTCAACTCTGCTTAGGAAACTGACGAGAACAGTAGCTTCTCTTCAGTCCAATACACTGTACTTGCTCAGAACAGAGACGAGTGCTATTTGCACTGTGTATGGAAAATGGAGCGCAATAGTGACTCTTCTTACAAAAAAACAACTCTTGCTTGTAGGACCAGAAACTTCATGTAATTCAACTCCATTTCTGCCTGGGAAACAAACAGTAGCTCGCCTGACAAGTAACACAGTCAGCTTTTGAGAAAAGAGCACTCTTCTACTCTACTGTGTTTCCTATAGTGGCAGAAGAGTGAGCTTGCTCAGAACAAAGAACTGTGCTTCCTACACACATGGGCCACATCTAGTTCAACTCTGTTTAGGACACTGACAAGAACAGTAAATTCTGTTCAGTCCAAAACACTGTACTTGCTGGGAACAGACGCCAGTGCTATTTGCACTGTGTATGGCAAATGGAGCACAATAGTGACTCTTCTTACCAGAAAACAACTTTTGCTCGTAGGACCAGAAACTGCATGTGAGTCAACTCCATTTCTGACTGGGAAACAAACACTAGCTGCTCGCCTTACAAGTAACACAATCAGCTTTTGAGAAAAGAGCACACTTCTACTCTACTGTGTTTCCTATAGGGCCAGAACAGTGAGCTTGCTCAAAACAAAAGAACTGTGCTTCCGATACACACTGGCCATATCTAGTTTAACTCTGCTTAGGACACTGACAAGAACAGTAAATTCTGTTCAGTCCAAAACACTGTACTTGCTGGGAACAGACGCCAGTGCTATTTGCACTGTGTATGGCAAATGGAGCACAATAGTGACTCTTCTTACCAGAAAACAACTCTTGCTCGTAGGACCAGAAACTGCATGTGAGTCAACTCCGTTTCTTACTGGGAAACAAACACTAACTGTTCGCCTTACAAGAAACACAATCAGCTTTTAAAAAAAGAGCACTCTTCTGCTCTACTGGGTTTCCTATAAGGCCAGAAGATTGAGCTTGCTCAGAACAAAAGAACTGGGCTTTGACACATGGGCCTTATCTAGTTCAACTCTGCTTAGGACACTGAGAAGAACAGTAGCTTCTCTTCAGTCCAATACACTGTATTTGCTGGGAACACACGCTAGTGCTATTTGCAATGTGTATGGCAAATGGAGCACAATAGTGACTCTTCCTACCAGAAAAATACTCCTGCTCGTAGGACCAGAAACTGCATGTGAGTCAACTCCATTTCTGACTGGGAAAGAAACACTAGCTCGCCTTACAAGAAACACACTCTGCTTTTGAGAAAAAAGCACTCTTCTACTCTAAGGTGTTTCCTATAGGGCCAGAAGAGTAAGCTTGCTCAGAACAAAAGAACTGTGCTTCCAACACACGGGGCTTATCTCTTTCAACTCTGCTTAGGAAATTGACAAGAACAGTAGCTTCACTTCAGTCCAATACACTGTATTTGCTGGGAACAGACGAGAGTGCTATTTGCACTGTGCATGGCAAATGGAGCACAACTGTGACTCTTCTTACGAGAAAAAAACTCTTGCTTGTAGGACCAGAATGTGCATGTGATTCAACTCCATTTCTGACTGGGAAACAAACACAAGCTCGCCTTACAAGAAACACAATCTGCTTTTGAGAAAAGAGCACTCTTCTACTCTACTGGGTTTCTATAGGGCCAGAAGACTGAGCTTGCTCAGAACAAAAGAACTGTGCTTCCGACACACGGGCCTTATCTAGTTCAACTCTGTTTAGGAAACTGACAAGAACAGTAGCTTCTCTTCAGTCCAATACACTGTATTTGCTGGGAACACACGCTAGTGCTATTTGCACTGTGTATGGCAAATGGAGCCCAACAATGACTCTTCCTACGAGAAAAAAACTCTTGCTCGTAGAACCAGAATGTGCATGTGATTCAACTTTATTTCTGACTGGGAAACAAACACTAGCTTGCCATAAAAGAAACAAACTTTGCTTTTGAGATTAGAGCACTCTTCTACTCTACTGTGTTTCCTATATGGCCAGAACAGTGAGCTTGCTCAGAACAAAAGAACTGTGCTTCCAACACACGGGCCTTATTTAGTTCGTCTCTGCTTAGGAAACTGGCAAGAACAGTAGCTTCTCTTCAGTCCAATACACTGTATTTGCTGGGAACACACGCTAGTGCTATTTGCACTGTTTATGGTAAATAGAGCTCAATAGTGACTCTTCCTACCAGAAAACAACTCTTGCTCGTAGGACCAGATACTGCATGTGATTCAACTCCATTTCTGACTGAGAAACAAACACTAGCTCGCCTTACAAGAAACACACTCTGCTTTTGAGAAAAAAGCACTCTTCTACTCTACTGTGTTTCCTATAGGGCCAGAACAGTGAGCTTGCTCAGAACAAAAGTATGTGCTTCCTACACACACGGGCCATATCTAGTTCAACTCTGCTTAGGAAACTGACAAGAACAGTAGCTTCTCTTCAGTCCAATACACTGTACTTGCTCAGAACAGAGACGAGTGCTATTTGCACTGTGTATGGAAAATGGAGCGCAATAGTGACTCTTCTTACAAGAAAACAACTCTTGCTCGTAGGACCAGAAACTTCATGTGATTCAACTCCATTTCTGACTGGGAAACAAAGACTAGCTCGCCTTACAAGTAACACAGTCAGCTTTTGAGAAAAGAGCACTCTTCTACTCTACTGTGTTTCCTATAGTGCCAGAAGAGTGAGCTTGCTCAGAACAATGAACTGTGCTTCCTACACACATGGGCCACATCTAGTTCAACTCTGCTTAGGACACTGACAAGAACAGTAAATTCTGTTCAGTCCAATACACTGTATTTGCTGGGAACAGACGCTAGTGCTATTTGTACTGTGTATGGCAAATGGAGCACAATAGTGACTCTTCTTACCAGAAAACAACTCTTGCTCGTAGGACCAGAAACTGCATGTGATTCAACTCCATTTCTGACTGGGAAACAAACACTAGCTGCTCGCCTTACAAGAAACACAATCAGCTTTTGAGAAAAGAGCACACTTCTACTCTACTGTGTTTCCTATATGGCCAGAACAGTGAGCTTGCTCAAAACAAAAGAACTGTGCTTCCTATACACACGGGCCATACCTAGTTTACCTCTGCTTAGGACACTGACAAGAACAGTAACTTCTGTTCAGTCCAATACACTGTACTTGCTGGGAACAGACCCCAGTGCTATTTGCACTGTGTATGGCAAATGGAGCACAATAGTGACTCTTCTTACCAGAAAACAACTCTTGCTCGTAGGACCAGAAACTGCATGTGATTCAACTCCATTTCTGACTGGGAAACAAACACTAGCTGCTCGCCTTACAAGAAACACAATCAGATTTTGAGAAAAGAGCACTCTTCTGCTCTACTGGGTTTCCTATATGGCCAGAACAGTGCGCCTGCTCAAAACAAAAGAACTGTGCTTCCTATACACGGGCCAAATCTAGTTCAACTCTGCTTAGGAAACTAACAAGAACAGTAGCTTCTCTTCAGTCCAATACACTGTACTTGCTGGGAACAGGCGCTAGTGCTATTTGCACTGTTTATGGCAAATGGAGCTCAATAGTGACTCTTCCTACCAGAAAACAACCATTGCTCGTAGGACCAGAAACTGCATGTGATTCAACTCCATTTCTGCCTGGGAAACAAACACTAGCTTGCCTTACAAGAAACACACTCTCCTTTTCACAAAAGAGCACTCTTCTACTCTACTGTGTTTCTTATAGTGCCAGAAGAGTGAGCTTGCTCAGAACAAAAGTACTGTGCTTCCGACACAGGGGCCTTATCTAGTTCAACTCTGCTTAGGAAACTGACAAGAACAGTAGCTTCTCAACAGTCCAATACACTGTACTTGCTGGGAACAGATGCGACTGCTATTTGCACTGTGTATGGCAAATGGAGCACAACAGTGACTCTTCCTACGAGAAAAAAACTCTTGCTCGTAGGACCAGAAGATGCATGTGATTCAACTCCATTTCTGACTGGGAAACAAATACTAGCTCGCCTTACAAGAAACACACTCTGCTTTTGAGAAAAGAGCACTCTTCTACTCTACTGTGTTTCCTATAGGGCCAGAACAGTGAGCTTGCTCAAAACAAAAGAACTGTGCTTCCTATACACGGGCCAAATCTAGTTCAACTCTGCTTAGGAAACTAACAAGAACAGTAGCTTCTCTTCAGTCCAATACACTGTACTTGCTGGGAACAGGCGCTAGTGCTATTTGCACTGTTTATGGCAAATGGAGCTCAATAGTTACTCTTCCTACCAGAAAACAACTCTTGCTCGTAGGACCAGTAACTGCATGTGATTCAACTCCATTTCTGCCTGGGAAACAAACACTAGCTCGCCTTACAAGAAACACACTCTCCTTTTCACAAAAGAGCACTCTTCTACTCTACTGTGTTTCTTATAGTGCCAGAAGAGTGAGCTTGCTCAGAACACAAGTACTGTGCTTCCGACACAGGGGCCTTATCTAGTTCAACTCTGCTTAGGAAACTGACAAGAACAGTAGCTTCTCAACAGTCCAATACACTGTACTTGCTGGGAACAGATGCGACTGCTATTTGCACTGTGTATGGCAAATGGAGCACAACAGTGACTCTTCCTACGAGAAAAAAACTCTTGCTCGTAGGACCAGAAGATGCATGTGATTCAACTCCATTTCTGACTGGGAAACAAATACTAGCTCGCCTTACAAGAAACACACTCTGCTTTTGAGAAAAGAGCACTCTTCTACTCTACTGTGTTTCCTATAGGGCCAGAACAGTGAGCTTGCTCAAAACAAAAGAACTGTGCTTCCTATACACGGGCCAAATCTAGTTCAACTCTGCTTAGGAAACTAACAAGAACAGTAGCTTCTCTTCAGTCCAATACACTGTACTTGCTGGGAACAGGCGCTAGTGCTATTTGCACTGTTTATGGCAAATGGAGCTCAATAGTTACTCTTCCTACCAGAAAACAACTCTTGCTCGTAGGACCAGTAACTGCATGTGATTCAACTCCATTTCTGCCTGGGAAACAAACACTAGCTCGCCTTACAAGAAACACACTCTCCTTTTCACAAAAGAGCACTCTTCTACTCTACTGTGTTTCTTATAGTGCCAGAAGAGTGAGCTTGCTCAGAACACAAGTACTGTGCTTCCGACACAGGGGCCTTATCTAGTTCAACTCTGCTTAGGAAACTGACAAGAACAGTAGCTTCTCAACAGTCCAATTCACTGTACTTGCTGGGAACAGATGCGACTGCTATTTGCACTGTGTATGGCAAATGGAGCACAACAGTGACTCTTCCTACGAGAAAAAAACTCTTGCTCGTAGGACCAGAAGGTGCATGTGATTCAACTCCATTTCTGACTGGGAAACAAACACTAGCTCGCCTTACAAGAAACACACTCTGCTTTTGAGAAAAGAGCACTCTTCTACTCTACTGTGTTTCCTATAGGGCCAGAACAGTGAGCTTGCTCAAAACAAAAGAACTGTGCTTCCTACACACATGGGCCACATCTAGTTCAACTCTGCTTAGGACACTGACAAGAACAGTAAATTCTGTTCAGTCCAATACACTGTATTTGCTGGGAACAGACGCTAGTGCTATTTGTACTGTGTATGGCAAATAGAGAACAATAGTGACTCTTCTTACAAGAAAACAACTCTTGCTCGTAGGACCAGAAACTGCATGTGATTCAACTCCATTTCTGACTGGGAAACAAACACTAGCTGCTCGCCTTACAAGAAACACAATCAGCTTTTGAGAAAAGAGCACACTTCTACTCTACTGTGTTTCCTATAGGGCCAGAACAGTGAGCTTGCTCAAAACAAAAGAACTGTGCTTCCTACACACACTGGCCATATCTAGTTTAACTCTGCTTAGGACACTGACAAGAACAGTAAATTCTGTTCAGTCCAAAACACTGTACTTGCTGGGAACAGACGCCAGTGCTATTTGCACTGTGTATGGCAAATGGAGCACAATAGTGACTCTTCTTACCAGAAAACAACTCTTGCTCGTAGGACCAGAAACTGCATGTGAGTCAACTCCGTTTCTTACTGGGAAACAAACACTAACTGTTCGCCTTAGAAGAAACACAATCAGCTTTTAAATAAAGAGCACTCTTCTGCTCTACTGGGTTTCCTATAAGGCCAGAAGATTGAGCTTGCTCAGAACAAAAGAACTGGGCTTTGACACATGGGCCTTATCTAGTTCAACTCTGCTTAGGACACTGAGAAGAACAGTAGCTTCTCTTCAGTCCAATACACTGTATTTGCTGGGAACACACGCTAGTGCTATTTGCAATGTGTATGGCAAATGGAGCACAATAGTGACTCTTCCTACCAGAAAAATACTCCTGCTCATAGGACCAGAAACTGCATGTGATTCAACTCCATTTCTGCCTGGGAAACAAACACTAGCTCGCCTTACAAGAAACACACTCTCCTTTTCACAAAAGAGCACTCTTCTACTCTACTGTGTTTCTTATAGTGCCAGAAGAGTGAGCTTGCTCAGAACAAAAGTACTGTGCTTCCGACACAGGGGCCTTATCTAGTTCAACTCTGCTTAGGAAACTGACAAGAACAGTAGCTTCTCAACAGTCCAATACACTGTACTTGCTGGGAACAGATGCGACTGCTATTTGCACTGTGTATGGCAAATGGAGCACAACAGTGACTCTTCCTACAAGAAAAAAACTCTTGCTCATAGGACCAGAAGGTGCATGTGATTCAACTCCATTTCTGACTAGGAAACAAACACTAGCTCGCCTTACAAGAAACACACTCTGCTTTTGAGAAAAGAGCACTCTTCTACTCTACTGTGTTTCCTATAGGGCCAGAACAGTGAGCTTGCTCAAAACAAAAGAACTGTGCTTCCAACACACGGGCCTTATCTAGTTCGTGTCTGCTTAGGAAACTGACAAGAACAGTAGCTTCTCTTCAGTCCAATACACTGTATTTGCTGGGAACACACGCTAGTGCTATTTGCACTGTTTATGGCAAATAGAGCTCAATAGTGACTCTTCCTACCAGAAAACAACTCTTGTTCGTAGGACCCGATACTGCATGTGATTCAACTCCATTTCTGACTGAGAAACAAACACTAGCTCGCCTTACAAGAAACACACTCTGCTTTTGAGAAAAAACCACTCTTCTACTCTACTGTGTTTCCTATAGGGCCAGAACAGTGAGCTTGCTCAGAACAAAAGTATGTGCTTCCTACACACACGGGCCATATCTAGTTCAACTCTGCTTAGGAAACTGACAAGAACAGTAGCTTCTCTTCAGTCCAATACACTGTACTTGCTCAGAACAGAGACGAGTGCTATTTGCACTGTGTATGGAAAATGGAGCGCAATAGTGACTCTTCTTACAAGAAAACAACTCTTGCTTGTAGGACCAGAAACTTCATGTGATTCAACTCCATTTCTGACTGGGAAAGAAACACTAGCTCGCCTTACAAGTAACACAGTCAGCTTTTGAGAAAAGAGCACTCTTCTACTCTACTGTGTTTCCTATAGTGCCAGAAGAGTGAGCTTGCTCAGAACAAAGAACTGTGCTTCCTACACACATGGGCCACATCTAGTTCAACTCTGCTTAGGACACTGACAAGAACAGTAAATTCTGTTCAGTCCAATACACTGTATTTGCTGGGAACAGACGCTAGTGCTATTTGTACTGTGTATGGCAAATGGAGCACAATAGTGACTCTTCTTACCAGAAAACAACTCTTGCTCGTAGGACCAGAAACTGCATGTGATTCAACTCCATTTCTGACTGGGAAACAAACACTAGCTGCTCGCCTTACAAGAAACACAATCAGCTTTTGAGAAAAGAGCACACTTCTACTCTACTGTGTTTCCTATATGGCCAGAACAGTGAGCTTGCTCAAAACAAAAGAACTGTGCTTCCTATACACACGGGCCATACCTAGTTTACCTCTGCTTAGGACACTGACAAGAACAGTAACTTCTGTTCAGTCCAATACACTGTACTTGCTGGGAACAGACCCCAGTGCTATTTGCACTGTGTATGGCAAATGGAGCACAATAGTGACTCTTCTTACCAGAAAACAACTCTTGCTCGTAGGACCAGAAAGTGCATGTGATTCAACTCCATTTCTGACTGGGAAACAAACACTAGCTGCTCACCTTACAAGTAACACAATCAGCTTTTGAGAAAAGAGCACACTTCTACTCTACTGTGTTTCCTATAGGGCCAGAACAGTGAGCTTGCTCAAAACAAAAGAACTGTGCTTCCTACACACACTGGCCATATCTAGTTTAACTCTGCTTAGGACACTGACAAGAACAGTAAATTCTGTTCAGTCCAAAACACTGTACTTGCTGGGAACAGACGCCAGTGCTATTTGCACTGTGTATGGCAAATGGAGCACAATAGTGACTCTTCTTACCAGAAAACAACTCTTGCTCGTAGGACCAGAAACTGCATGTGAGTCAACTCCGTTTCTTACTGGGAAACAAACACTAACTGTTCGCCTTACAAGAAACACAATCAGCTATTAAAAAAAGAGCACTCTTTTGCTCTACTGGGTTTCCTATAAGGCCAGAAGATTGAGCTTGCTCAGAACAAAAGAACTGGGCTTTGACACATGGGCCTTATCTAGTTCAACTCTGCTTAGGACACTGAGAAGAACAGTAGCTTCTCTTCAGTCCAATACACTGTATTTGCTGGGAACACATGCTAGTGCTATTTGCAATGTGTGTGGCAAATGGAGCACAATAGTGACTCTTCCTACCAGAAAAATACTCCTGCTCGTAGGACCAGAAACTGCATGTGATTCAACTCCATTTCTGACTGGGAAAGAAACACTAGCTCGCCTTACAAGAAACACACTCTGATTTGAGAAAAAAGCACTCTTCTACTCTAAGGTGTTTCCTATAGGGCCAGAAGAGTGAGCTTGCTCAGAACAAAAGAACTGTGCTTCCAACACACGGGGCTTATCTCTTTCAACTCTGCTTAGGAAATTGACAAGAACAGTAGCTTCACTTCAGTCCAATACACTGTATTTGCTGGGAACAGACGAGAGTGCTATTTGCACTGTGCATGGCAAATGGAGCACAACTGTGACTCTTCTTACGAGAAAAAAACTCTTGCTTGTAGGACCAGAATGTGCATGTGATTCAACTCCATTTCTGACTGGGAAACAAACACAAGCTCGCCTTACAAGAAACACAATCTGCTTTTGAGAAAAGAGCACTCTTCTACTCTACTGGGTTTCTATAGGGCCAGAAGACTGAGCTTGCTCAGAACAAAAGAACTGTGCTTCCGACACACGGGCCTTATCTAGTTCAACTCTGTTTAGGAAACTGACAAGAACAGTAGCTTCTCTTCAGTCCAATACACTGTATTTGCTGGGAACACACGCTAGTGCTATTTGCACTGTGTATGGCAAATGGAGCCCAACAATGACTCTTCCTACGAGAAAAAAACTCTTGGTCGTAGAACCAGAATGTGCATGTGATTCAACTTTATTTCTGACTGGGAAACAAACACTAGCTTGCCATAAAAGAAACAAACTTTGCTTTTGAGAAAAGAGCACTCTTCTACCTACTGTGTTTCCTATAGGGCCAGAACAGTGAGCTTGCTCAGAACAAAAGAACTGTGCTTCCAACACACGGGCCTTATCTAGTTCGTCTCTGCTTAGGAAACTGACAAGAACAGTAGCTTCTCTTCAGTCCAATACACTGTATTTGCTGGGAACACACGCTAGTGCTATTTGTACTGTTTATGGCAAATAGAGCTCAATAGTGACTCTTCCTACCAGAAAACAACTCTTGCTCGTAGGACCAGATACTGCATGTGATTCAACTCCATTTCTGACTGAGAAACAAACACTAGCTCGCCTTACAAGAAACACACTCTGCTTTTGAGAAAAAAGCACTCTTCTACTCTACTGTGTTTCCTATAGGGCCAGAACAGTGAGCTTGCTCAGAACAAAAGTATGTGCTTCCTACACACACGGGCCATATCTAGTTCAACTCTGCTTAGGAAACTGACAAGAACAGTAGCTTCTCTTCAGTCCAATACACTGTACTTGCTCAGAACAGAGACGAGTGCTATTTGCACTGTGTATGGAAAATGGAGCGCAATAGTGACTCTTCTTACAAGAAAACAACTCTTGCTTGTAGGACCAGAAACTTCATGTGATTCAACTCCATTTCTGACTGGGAAACAAACGCTAGCTCGCCTTACAAGTAACACAGTCAGCTTTTGAGAAAAGAGCACTCTTCTACTCTACTGTGTTTCCTATAGTGCCAGAAGAGTGAGCTTGCTCAGAACAAAGAACTGTGCTTCCTACACACATGGGCCACATCTAGTACAACTCTGCTTAGGACACTGACAAGAACAGTAAATTCTGTTCAGCCCAATACACTGTATTTGCTGGGAACAGACGCTAGTGCTATTTTTACTGTGTATGGCAAATGGAACACAATAGTGACTCTTCTTACCAGAAAACAACTCTTGCTCGTAGGACCAGAAACTGCATGTGATTCAACTCCATTTCTGACTGGGAAACAAACACTAGCTGCTCGCCTTACAAGAAACACAATCAGCTTTTGAGATAGAGCACACTTCTACTCTACTGTGTTTCCTATATGGCCAGAACAGTGAGCTTGCTCAAAACAAAAGAACTGTGCTTCCTATACCCACGGGCCATACCTAGTTTACCTCTGCTTAGGACACTGACAAGAACAGTAACTTCTGTTCAGTCCAATACACTGTACTTGCTGGGAACAGACCCAAGTGCTATTTGCAGTGTGTATGGCAAATGGAGCACAATAGTGACTCTTCTTACGAGAAAACAACTCTTGCTCGTAGGACCAGAAACTGCATGTGATTCAACTCCATTTCTGACTGGGAAACAAACACTAGCTGCTCGCCTTACAAGTAACACAATCAGCTTTTGAGAAAAGAGCACACTTCTACTCTACTGTGTTTCCTATAGGGCCAGAACAGTGAGCTTGCTCAAAACAAAAGAACTGTGCTTCAGATACACACTGGCCATATCTAGTTTAACTCTGCTTAGGACACTGACAAGAACAGTAAATTCTGTTCAGTCCAAAACACTGTACTTGCTGGGAACAGACGCCAGTGCTATTTGCACTGTGTATGGCAAATGGAGCACAATAGTGACTCTTCTTACCAGAAAACAACTCTTGCTCGTAGGACCAGAAACTGCATGTGAGTCAACTCCGTTTCTTACTGGGAAACAAACACTAACTGTTCGCCTTACAAGAAACACAATCAGCTTTTAAAAAAAGAGCACTCTTCTGCTCTACTGGGTTTCCTATAAGGCCAGAAGATTGAGCTTGCTCAGAACAAAAGAACTGGGCTTTGACACATGGGCCTTATCTAGTTCAACTCTGCTTAGGACACTGAGAAGAACAGTAGCTTCTCTTCAGTCCAATACACTGTATTTGCTGGGAACACACGCTAGTGCTATTTGCAATGTGTATGGCAAATGGAGCACAATAGTGACTCTTCCTACCAGAAAAATACTCCTGCTCGTAGGACCAGAAACTGCATGTGATTCAACTCCATTTCTGCCTGGGAAACAAACACTAGCTCGCCTTACAAGAAACACACTCTGCTTTTGAGAAAAAAGCACTCTTCTAATCTAAGGTGTTTCCTATAGGGCCAGAAGAGTGAGCTTGCTCAGAACAAAAGAACTGTGCTTCCAACACACGGGGCTTATCTCTTTCAACTCTGCTTAGGAAATTGACAAGAACAGTAGCTTCACTTCAGTCCAATACACTGTATTTGCTGGGAACAGACGAGAGTGCTATTTGCACTGTGCATGGCAAATGGAGCACAACTGTGACTCTTCTTACGAGAAAAAAACTCTTGCTTGTAGGACCAGAATGTGCATGTGATTCAACTCCATTTCTGACTGGGAAACAAACACAAGCTCGCCTTACAAGAAACACAATCTGCTTTTGAGAAAAGAGCACTCTTCTACTCTACTGGGTTTCTTTAGGGCCAGAAGACTGAGCTTGCTCAGAACAAAAGAACTGTGCTTCCGACCCACGGGCCTTATCTAGTTCAACTCTGTTTAGGAAACTGACAAGAACAGTAGCTTCTCTTCAGTCCAATACACTGTACTTGCTGGGAACACACGCTAGTGCTATTTGCACTGTGTATGGCAAATGGAGCCCAACAATGACTCTTCCTACGAGAAAAAAACTCTTGCTCGTAGAACCAGAATGTGCATGTGATTCAACTTTATTTCTGACTGGGAAACAAACACTAGCTTGCCATAAAAGAAACAAACTTTGCTTTTGAGATTAGAGCACTCTTCTACTCTACTGTGTTTCCTATATGGCCAGAACAGTGAGCTTGCTCAGAACAAAAGAACTGTGCTTCCAACACACGGGCCTTATTTAGTTCGTCTCTGCTTAGGAAACTGGCAAGAACAGTAGCTTCTCTTCAGTCCAATACACTGTATTTGCTGGGAACACACGCTAGTGCTATTTGCACTGTTTATGGTAAATAGAGCTCAATAGTGACTCTTCCTACCAGAAAACAACTCTTGCTCGTAGGACCAGATACTGCATGTGATTCAACTCCATTTCTGACTGAGAAACAAACACTAGCTCGCCTTACAAGAAACACACTCTGCTTTTGAGAAAAAAGCACTCTTCTACTCTACTGTGTTTCCTATAGGGCCAGAACAGTGAGCTTGCTCAGAACAAAAGTATGTGCTTCCTACACACACGGGCCATATCTAGTTCAACTCTGCTTAGGAAACTGACAAGAACAGTAGCTTCTCTTCAGTCCAATACACTGTACTTGCTCAGAACAGAGACGAGTGCTATTTGCACTGTGTATGGAAAATGGAGCGCAATAGTGACTCTTCTTACAAGAAAACAACTCTTGCTTGTAGGACCAGAAACTTCATGTGATTCAACTCCATTTCTGACTGGGAAACAAAGACTAGCTCGCCTTACAAGTAACACAGTCAGCTTTTGAGAAAAGAGCACTCTTCTACTCTACTGTGTTTCCTATAGTGCCAGAAGAGTGAGCTTGCTCAGAACAAAGAACTGTGCTTCCTACACACATGGGCCACATCTAGTTCAACTCTGCTTAGGACACTGACAAGAACAGTAAATTCTGTTCAGTCCAATACACTGTATTTGCTGGGAACAGACGCTAGTGCTATTTGTACTGTGTATGGCAAATGGAGCACAATAGTGACTCTTCTTACCAGAAAACAACTCTTGCTCGTAGGACCAGAAACTGCATGTGATTCAACTCCATTTCTGACTGGGAAACAAACACTAGCTGCTCGCCTTACAAGAAACACAATCAGCTTTTGAGAAAAGAGCACACTTCTACTCTACTGTGTTTCCTATATGGCCAGAACAGTGAGCTTGCTCAAAACAAAAGAACTGTGCTTCCTATACACACGGGCCATACCTAGTTTACCTCTGCTTAGGACACTGACAAGAACAGTAACTTCTGTTCAGTCCAATACACTGTACTTGCTGGGAACAGACCCCAGTGCTATTTGCACTGTGTATGGCAAATGGAGCACAATAGTGACTCTTCTTACCAGAAAACAACTCTTGCTCGTAGGACCAGAAACTGCATGTGATTCAACTCCATTTCTGACTGGGAAACAAACACTAGCTGCTCGCCTTACAAGAAACACAATCTGCTTTTGAGAAAAGAGCACTCTTCTGCTCTACTGGGTTTCCTATATGGCCAGAACAGTGCGCCTGCTCAAAACAAAAGAACTGTGCTTCCTATACACGGGCCAAATCTAGTTCAACTCTGCTTAGGAAACTAACAAGAACAGTAGCTTCTCTTCAGTCCAATACACTGTACTTGCTGGGAACAGGCGCTAGTGCTATTTGCACTGTTTATGGCAAATGGAGCTCAATAGTGACTCTTCCTACCAGAAAACAACCATTGCTCGTAGGACCAGAAACTGCATGTGATTCAACTCCATTTCTGCCTGGGAAACAAACACTAGCTTGCCTTACAAGAAACACACTCTCCTATTCACAAAAGAGCACTCTTCTACTCTACTGTGTTTCTTATAGTGCCAGAAGAGTGAGCTTGCTCAGAACAAAAGTACTGTGCTTCCGACACAGGGGCCTTATCTAGTTCAACTCTGCTTAGGAAACTGACAAGAACAGTAGCTTCTCAACAGTCCAATACACTGTACTTGCTGGGAACAGATGCGACTGCTATTTGCACTGTGTATGGCAAATGGAGCACAACAGTGACTCTTCCTACGAGAAAAAAACTCTTGCTCGTAGGACCAGAAGGTGCATGTGATTCAACTCCATTTCTGACTGGGAAACAAATACTAGCTCGCCTTACAAGAAACACACTCTGCTTTTGAGAAAAGAGCACTCTTCTACTCTACTGTGTTTCCTATAGGGCCAGAACAGTGAGCTTGCTCAAAACAAAAGAACTGTGCTTCCTATACACGGGCCAAATCTAGTTCAACTCTGCTTAGGAAACTAACAAGAACAGTAGCTTCTCTTCAGTCCAATACACTGTACTTGCTGGGAACAGGCGCTAGTGCTATTTGCACTGTTTATCGCAAATGGAGCTCAATAGTTACTCTTCCTACCAGAAAACAACTCTTGCTCGTAGGACCAGTAACTGCATGTGATTCAACTCCATTTCTGCCTGGGAAACAAACACTAGCTCGCCTTACAAGAAACACACTCTCCTTTTCACAAAAGAGCACTCTTCTACTCTACTGTGTTTCTTATAGTGCCAGAAGAGTGAGCTTGCTCAGAACAAAAGTACTGTGCTTCCGACACAGGGGCCTTATCTAGTTCAACTCTGCTTAGGAAACTGACAAGAACAGTAGCTTCTCAACAGTCCAATTCACTGTACTTGCTGGGAACAGATGCGACTGCTATTTGCACTGTGTATGGCAAATGGAGCACAACAGTGACTCTTCCTACGAGAAAAAAACTCTTGCTCGTAGGACCAGAAGGTGCATGTGATTCAACTCCATTTCTGACTAGGAAACAAACACTAGCTCGCCTTACAAGAAACACACTCTGCTTTTGAGAAAAGAGCACTCTTCTACTCTACTGTGTTTCCTATAGGGCCAGAACAGTGAGCTTGCTCAAAACAAAAGAACTGTGCTTCCTACACACATGGGCCACATCTAGTTCAACTCTGCTTAGGACACTGACAAGAACAGTAAATTCTGTTCAGTCCAATACACTGTATTTGCTGGGAACAGACGCTAGTGCTATTTGTACTGTGTATGGCAAATAGAGCACAATAGTGACTCTTCTTACAAGAAAACAACTCTTGCTCGTAGGACCAGAAACTGCATGTGATTCAACTCCATTTCTGACTGGGAAACAAACACTAGCTGCTCACCTTACAAGAAACACAATCAGCTTTTGAGAAAAGAGCACACTTCTACTCTACTGTGTTTCCTATAGGGCCAGAACAGTGAGCTTGCTCAAAACAAAAGAACTGTGCTTCCTACACACACTGGCCATATCTAGTTTAACTCTGCTTAGGACACTGACAAGAACAGTAAATTCTGTTCAGTCCAAAACACTGTACTTGCTGGGAACAGACGCCAGTGCTATTTGCACTGTGTATGGCAAATGGAGCACAATAGTGACTCTTCTTACCAGAAAACAACTCTTGCTCGTAGGACCAGAAACTGCATGTGAGTCAACTCCATTTCTTACTGGGAAACAAACACTAACTGTTCGCCTTACAAGAAACACAATCAGCTTTTAAAAAAAGAGCACTCTTCTGCTCTACTGGGTTTCCTATAAGGCCAGAAGATTGAGCTTGCTCAGAACAAAAGAACTGGGCTTTGACACATGGGCCTTATCTAGTTCAACTCTGCTTAGGACACTGAGAAGAACAGTAGCTTCTCTTCAGTCCAATACACTGTATTTGCTGGGAACACATGCTAGTGCTATTTGCAATGTGTGTGGCAAATGGAGCACAATAGTGACTCTTCCTACCAGAAAAATACTCCTGCTCGTAGGACCAGAAACTGCATGTGATTCAACTCCATTTCTGACTGGGAAAGAAACACTAGCTCGCCTTACAAGAAACACACTCTGATTTGAGAAAAAAGCACTCTTCTACTCTAAGGTGTTTCCTATAGGGCCAGAAGAGTGAGCTTGCTCAGAACAAAAGAACTGTGCTTCCAACACACGGGGCTTATCTCTTTCAACTCTGCTTAGGAAATTGACAAGAACAGTAGCTTCACTTCAGTCCAATACACTGTATTTGCTGGGAACAGACGAGAGTGCTATTTGCACTGTGCATGGCAAATGGAGCACAACTGTGACTCTTCTTACGAGAAAAAAACTCTTGCTTGTAGGACCAGAATGTGCATGTGATTCAACTCCATTTCTGACTGGGAAACAAACACAATCTCGCCTTACAAAAAACACAATCTGCTTTTGAGAAAAGAGCACTCTTCTACTCTACTGGGTTTCTATAGGGCCAGAAGACTGAGCTTGCTCAGAACAAAAGAACTGTGCTTCCGACACACGGGCCTTATCTAGTTCAACTCTGTTTAGGAAACTGACAAGAACAGTAGCTTCTCTTCAGTCCAATACACTGTATTTGCTGGGAACACACGCTAGTGCTATTTGCACTGTTTATGGCAAATAGAGCTCAATAGTGACTCTTCCTACCAGAAAACAACTCTTGCTCGTAGGACCAGATACTGCATGTGATTCAACTCCATTTCTGACTGAGAAACAAACACTAGCTCGCCTTACAAGAAACACACTCTGCTTTGAGAAAAAAGCACTCTTCTACTCTACTGTGTTTCCTATAGGGCCAGAAGAGTGAGCTTGCTCAGAACAAAGAACTGTGCTTCCTACACACATGGGCCACATCTAGTTCAACTCTGCTTAGGACACTGACAAGAACAGTAAATTCTGTTCAGTCCAATACACTGTATTTGCTGGGAACAGACGCTAGTGCTATTTGTACTGTGTATGGCAAATGGAGCACAATAGTGACTCTTCTTACCAGAAAACAACTCTTGCTCATAGGACCAGAAACTGCATGTGATTCAACTCCATTTCTGACTGGGAAACAAACACTAGCTGCTCGCCTTACAAGAAACACAATCTGCTTTTGAGAAAAGAGCACTCTTCTGCTCTACTGGGTTTCCTATATGGCCAGAACAGTGCGCCTGCTCAAAACAAAAGAACTGTGCTTCCTATACACGGGCCAAATCTAGTTCAACTCTGCTTAGGAAACTAACAAGAACAGTAGCTTCTCTTCAGTCCAATACACTGTACTTGCTGGGAACAGGCGCTAGTGCTATTTGCACTGTTTATGGCAAATGGAGCTCAATAGTGACTCTTCCTACCAGAAAACATCTCTTGCTCGTAGGACCAGAAACTGCATGTGATTCAACTCCATTTCTGCCTGGGAAACAAACACTAGCTCGCCTTACAAGAAACACACTCTCCTTTTCACAAAAGAGCACTCTTCCACTCTACTGTGTTTCTTATAGTGCCAGAAGAGTGAGCTTGCTCAGAACACAAGTACTGTGCTTCCGACACAGGGGGCTTATCTAGTTCAACTCTGCTTAGGAAACTGACAAGAACAGTAGCTTCTCAACAGTCCAATACACTGTACTTGCTGGGAACAGATGCGACTGCTATTTGCACTGTGTATGGCAAATGGAGCACAACAGTGACTCTTCCTACGAGAAAAAAACTCTTGCTCGTAGGACCAGAAGGTGCATGTGATTCAACTCCATTTCTGACTGGGAAACAAACACTAGCTCGCCTTACAAGAAACACACTCTGCTTTTGAGAAAAGAGCACTCTTCTACTCCACTGTGTTTCCTATAGGGCCAGAACAGTGAGCTTGCTCAAAACAAAAGAACTGTGCTTCCTACACACATGGGCCACATCTAGTTCAACTCTGCTTAGGACACTGACAAGAACAGTAAATTCTGTTCAGTCCAATACACTGTATTTGCTGGGAACAGACGCTAGTGCTATTTGTACTGTGTATGGCAAATGGAGCACAATAGTGACTCTTCTTACAAGAAACAACTCTTGCTCGTAGGACCAGAAACTGCATGTGATTCAACTCCATTTCTGACTTGGAAACAAACACTAGCTGCTCGCCTTACAAGAAACACAATCAGCTTTTGAGAAAAGAGCACACTTCTACTCTACTGTGTTTCCTATAGGGCCAGAACAGTGAGCTTGCTCAAAACAAAAGAACTGTGCTTCCTACACACACTGGCCATATCTAGTTAACTCTGCTTAGGACACTGACAAGAACAGTAAATTCTGTTCAGTCCAAAACACAGTACTTGCTGGGAACAGACGCCAGTGCTATTTGCACTGTGTATGGCAAATGGAGCACAATAGTGACTCTTCTTACCAGAAAACAACTCTTGCTCGTAGGACCAGAAACTGCATGTGATTCAACTCCATTTCTTACTGGGAAACAAACACTACCTGTTCGCCTTACAAGAAACACAATCAGCTTTTAAAAAAAGAGCACTCTTCTGCTCTACTGGGTTTCCTATAAGGCCAGAAGATTGAGCTTGCTGAGAACAAAAGAACTGGGCTTCGACACATGGGCCTTATCTAGTTCAACTCTGCTTAGGACACTGAGAAGAACAGTAGCTTCTCTTCAGTCCAATACACTGTATTTGCTGGGAACACACGCTAGTGCTATTTACAATGTGTTTGGCAAATGGAGCACAATAGTGACTCTTTCTACCAGAAAAAAACTCCTGCTCATAGGACCAGAAACTGCATGTGATTCAACTCCATTTCTGACTGGGAAAGAAACACTAGCTTGCCTTACAAGAAACACACTCTGCTTTTGAGAAAAAAGCACTCTTCTACTCTACTGTGTTTCCTATAGGGCCAGAAGAGTGAGCTTGCTCAGAACAAAAGAACTGTGCTTCCAACACACGGGGCTTATCTATTTCAACTCTGCTTAGGAAACTGACAAGAACAGTAGCTTCACTTCAGTCCAATACACTGTACTTGCTGGGAACAGACGCGAGTGCTATTTGCACTGTGCATGGCAAATGGAGCACAATTGTGACTCTTCTTACGAGAAAAACCTCTTGCTTGTAGGACCAGAATGTGCATGTGATTCAAATCCATTTCTGACTGGGAAACAAACCCAAGCTCGCCTTACAAGAAACACACTCTGCTTTTGAGAAAAGAGCACTCTTCTACTCTACTGTGTTTCCTATAGGGCCAGAACAGTGAGCTTGCTGAGAACAAAAGTACTGTGCTTCCAACACACGGGCCTTATCTAGTTCGTCTCTGCTTAGGAAACTGACAAGAACAGTAGCTTCTCTTCAGTCCAATACACTGTACTTGCTCAGAACAGAGACGAGTGCTATTTGCACTGTGTATGGAAAATGGAGCGCAATAGTGACTCTTCTTACAAGAAAACAACTCTTGCTTGTAGGACCAGAAACTTCATGTGATTCAACGCCATTTCTGCCTGGAAAACAAACACTAGCTCGCCTTTCAAGTAACACAGTCTGCTTTTGAGAAAACAGCACTCTTCTACTCTACTGTGTTTCCTATAGGGCCAGAAGAGTGAGCTTTCTCAGAACAAATAACTGTGCTTCAGACACACGGGCCATATCTAGTTCAACTCTGCTTAGAAAACTGAGAAGAACAGAGGCTTCTCTTCATTCCAATACACTGTACTTGCTGAGAAAAGACGCGAGTGCTATTTGAACTGTGTATGGCAAATGGAGTGCAATAGTGACTCTACCTAGGAGAAAAAAACTCTTGCTGATAGCACCAGAAACTGCATGTGATTCAACTCCATTTCTGACTGGGGAACAAACACTAGCTTGCCTTACAAGAAACACACTCTGCTTTTGAGAAAAGAGCACTCTTCTACTCTTCTGTGTTTCCTATAGGGCCAGAAGAGTGAGCTTGCCAGAACAAAAGAACTGTGCTTCCTACACACGGGTCATATCTAATTCAACTCTGCTTAGGAAACTGACAAGAACAGTAGATTCTCTTCAGTCCAATACACTGAACTTGCTGGAAACAGACGCGAGTGCTATTTGCACTGTGTATGGCAATTGGAGCACAATATTGACTCTTCTTACCAGAAAACAACTCTTTCTCGTAGGACCAGAAACTGCATGTGATTCAACTCCATTTCTGACTGGGAAACAAATACTAGCTCGCCTTACAAGAAACAAACACTGCTTTTGAGAAAAGAGCACTCTTCTACTCTATTGTGTTTCCAATAGGGCCAGAAGAGTGAGCTTGCTCAGAACAATAGAACTGTGCTTCCTAGACACACGAGCCATATCTAGTTTAACTCTGCTTAGGAAACTGACCAGAACAGTAGCTTCTCTTCAGTCCAATACACTGTACTTGCTGGGAACAGACGCCAGTGGTATTTGCACTGTGTATGGCAAATGGAACGAAATAGTGACTCCTCTTACGAGAAAACAACTATTGCTCATAACACCAGAAACTGCATGTGATTCAACCACATTTCTGACTGGGAAAAAAAACTATCTTGCCTTACAAGAAACACACTCTGCTTTTGAGAAAAGAGCACTCTTCTACTCTACTCTGTTTCCTATACGGCCAGAAGAGTCAGATTGCTCAGAACAAAAGAACTGTGCTTCCTTCACATTCAGGCAATATCTAGTTCAACTCTGCTTAGGAAACTGACAAGAACAGTAACTTCTCTTCAGTCCAATACACTGTACTTGCTGGGAACAGACAGAGTGCTATTTGCACTGTGTATGGCAAATGGAGCGAAATAGTGACTCTTCTTACCAGAAAACAACTCTTGCTCGTAAGACCATTAACTACATGTGATTCAACTCCATTTCTGACTGGGAAACAAACACTAGCTTGCCTTACAAGAAACACACTCCGCTTTTGAGAAAAGAGCACTCTTCTACTCTTCTGTGTTTCCTATAGGGGCAGAAGAGTGAGCTTGCCGGAACATAAGAACTGTGCTTCCTACACAGGGGTCATATCTAATTCAATTCTGCTTAGGAAACTCACAAGAACAGTAGCTTCTCTTCAGTCCAATACATTGAACTTGCTGGGAACAGACGCGAGTGCTATTTGCACTGTGTATGACAATTGGAGCACAATAGTGACTCTTCTTACCAGAAAATAACTCTTTCTCGTAGGACGAGAAACTGCATGTGATTCAACTGCATTTCTGACTGGGAAAAAAATACTCGCTTGCCTTACAAGAAACACACTCTGCTTTTGAGAAAAGAGCACTCTTCTACTCTATTGTGTTTCCTATAGGGCCAGTATAGTGAGCTTGCTCAGAACAATAGAACTGTGCTTCCTAGACACTAGCCATATCTAGTTCAACTCTGCTTAGGAAACTGACAAGAACAGTAGCTTCTCTTCAGTCCAATACACTGTACTTGCTGGGAACAGACAGATTGCTATTTGCACTGTATATGGCAAATGGAGTGCAATAGTGACTCTTCCTACCAGAAAAAAACTCTTGCTCGTAGGACCAGAAACTGCATGTGATTCAACTCCATTTCTGACTGGGAAACAAACACAAGCTCGCCTTACAAGAAACACAATCTGCTTCTGAGAAAAAGGCACTCTTCTACTCTACTGGTTTTCCTATAGGGCCAGAAGAGTGAGCTTGCTCAGAACAAAAGAACTGTGCTTCCAACACACGGGGCTTATCTATTTCAACTCTGCTTAGGAAACTGACAAGAACAGTAGCTTCACTTCAGTCCAATGCACTGTATTAGCTGAGAACAGATGCTAGTGGTATTTGCACTGTTTATGGCAAATGGAGCTCAATAGTGACTCTTCCTACCAGAAAACAACTCTTGCTTGTAGGACCAGAAGCTGCATGTGATTTAACTCCATTTCTTACTGAGAAACAAACACTAGCTTGCCTTACAAGAAACACACTCCGCTTTTGAGAAAAGAGCACTCATCTACTCTACTGTGTTTCCTATAGTTCCAGAAGAGTGAGCTTGCTCAGAATAAAGAACTGTGCATTCTACACACAGGGGCCTTATCTCGTTCAACTCTGCTTAGGACACTGACAAGAACAGTAGCTTCTCTTCAGTCCAATACACTGTATTTGTTGGGAAAACACGGTAGAGCTATTTGCACTGTGTATGCCAAATGGAGCGCAATAGTGACCCTTCTTAAGAGAATATTACTCTTGAAATTAGAACCAGAAACTGCATGTGATTTAACTCCATTTCTGACTAGGAAACAAATACTAGCTCGACTTACAAGAAACACACTCTACTTTTGAGAAAACAGCACTCTTCTACACTACTGTGTTACTTATAGTGCCAGAACAGTGAGTTTGCTCAGAACCAGAAACTGCATGTGATTCAACTACATTTCTGACTGGGAAAAAAAAACTAGCTTGCCTTACAAGAAACACACTCTGCTTTTGAGAAAAGAGCACTCTTCTACTCTACTGTGTTTCCTATACAACCAGAAGAGTCAGATTGCTCAAAACAAAAGAACTGTGCTTCCTTCACATTCAGGCAATATCTAGTTCAACTCTGCTTAGGAAACTGACAAGAACAGTAACTTCTCTTCAGTCCAATACACTGTACTTGCTGGGAACAGACAGAGTGCTATTTGCACTGTGTATGGCAAATGGAGCGCAATAGTGACTCTTCTTACCAGAAAACAACTCTTGCTCGTAAGACCATAAACTACATGTGATTCAACTCCATTTCTGACTGGGAAACAAACACTAGCTTGCCTTACAAGAAACACACTCCGCTTTTGAGAAAAGAGCACTCTTCTACTCTTCTGTGTTTCCTATAGGGGCAGAAGAGTGAGCTTGCCAGAACAAAAGAACTGTGCTTCCTACACACGGGTCATATCTAATTCAACTCTGCTTAGGAAACTGACAAGAACAGTAGCTTCTCTTCAGTCCAATACATTGAACTTGCTGGGAACAGACCCGAGTGCTATTTGCACTGTGTATGGCAAAAGGAACAAAATAGTGACTCTTCTTACCAGAAAGCAACTATTGCTCATAGCACCAGAAACTGCATGTGATTCAACTACATTTCTGACTGGGAAAAAAAAAACTAGCTTGCCTTACAAGAAACACACTCTGCTTTTGAGAAAAGAGCACTCTTCTACTCTACTGTGTTTCCTATACGGCCAGAAGAGTCAGATTGCTCAGAACAAAAGGACTGTGCTTCCTTCACATATGGCAATATCTAGTTCAACTCTGCTTAGGAAACTGACAAGAACAGTAACTTCTCTTCAGTCCAATACACTGTACTTGCTGGGAACAGACAGAGTGCTATTGAATAGTTTTCAACTGTGAACCCCCACCAAACACACACACACACACACACACACACACTCACACACACACACACACACACACACACACACACACATGCACACACACGGACACACATGGACACACACAGACACACACGGACACACATGGACACACAGATACACATAAAATTTGAAATTAAACTGAATGTACAATAAAGTAACAGAATAAATACGAAATTAAAAACGGACACAGAGAGAAAAATATTCCTGGAGTAATAGAAATAGAAGGAAGCCCAGTGTGGTGGTGCACGCCTTTAATCCCAGCACTAGGGAAGCAGAGGCAGCTGAGCTGGATCTCTGAATTGAAATTTGGCCTTGCACACAGAAAGAATTTCTGGATGGTAAGTTAAGTTCTACACATTGAGAAACACGGTCTCAAAAAAAAAATTAAAATAAAATATAGAAGAGGCCTGAGTTGTTACGGCTGGGAGAGATGTCCTAGCGGTTAAGAGCACTGACTGTCTTCCACTTCCAGAGGACCTGGGTTCAATCCCCAGTACCCACATGGCAGCTCACAACTGTCTGTAACTCCAGTTCCAGGGGACCCTCACACAGACATCCGCACAGGCAAAATACCAATGCACATAAAATAAGAATACATCAATTACTTAAAAAGGAGAAGAAAAAAAAATGAGGCCTGAATGGCATGGGCATGGGCATGGAGGTGCCTTGTAACAGCTCTTGCTGTCCTGGAACTAGCTCTGTAGGCCAGGCTGGCCTCCAAATTCCACAGATCAGACTGCCTATTAACATCACCACAGCAGTCTGGTTAATTTTACTTCTCTTGTGTGTGTGTGTGTGTGTGTGTGTGTGTGTGTGTTTGTGTGTGTCTGGTTGGGTGTACAGGTTTACGATTTCCAAAGCTGATTTCAGTGATCATGAAAGACAGAGACAGGACACCGAGGTCTTTTTCGGGAAAAACAAAACAACAAACCCAAAAACCAAACACCAAACAAAATACTTCCACATTTGTTTCCTTTCCTTTCCTTTTCTTTTTTTTCCACTCACCCCAGAGAGGAAGCGAAAACTTTGTGAAACTTTTCTTTTCATGTAGAGAGTACTGTCTGGATCAGGAGAGGCCCTTCACAATTCTGCACATACAAATGCACATTCCACATGCAAATTGTTAGTGAAAAGTTTTGAACTGGGACCTCACCCACCCCCCACCCCCCACCCACCACTCCCACAGACACACAGGCACATCCAGAGACACATAAAATTTGAAGTTAAACTAAATATACAATAAAGTAACAGAATAAATAAATAAACAAACAGACCCAGAGGGAAACAATGTTCTCTGAGTTCCAGAAATAAAAGGAAGGCTGGTATGGTGGTGCAAGTCTTTTAATCCTATCCTTCAGGGGACAGAGGCAGGTCTCTCTCATCTAGGTAGTGACTTCCAGGCTATGTAGAGAGGCCTCTGTCCCAGTCATTAAATGAATCGAAAATATTTAGAACTTGGAGAAGTCAAACACACAAAGGAAGGCAGTGCTTATGCGTTTGAAAATGACTCCCATATTGGACATGAGGATAGAAGCCAGTCAGGAAGCCTCATAGCATCCCCAGCCCTGCTTGCTTGGTTGCTTGCTTGCTTGCTAGCTAGCTATGCTTGCTTGCTTTTGTTAGTTATTTGTTTGTTTGTTTGGATGGTTAGTTTTTCAAGACAGGGTCTGTTTGTGACATCCTGGCTGTCCTGGAGCTAGCTCTGTAGACCAGGCTGGCCTTCAAATCACAGAGATCAGGCTTTCCTCCATCCAAAACAGAGATCAGCCTGCCTCTGCCACCCAAGTGCTAGGATTAAAATCCAAGAGCACCACTGCCCAGTTAATTTTTGCTTTCCTTCTTTCCTTCCTTCCTTCCTTCCTTCCTTCCTTCCATCCATCCTTCCTCCCTTCCTCCCTTCCTCCCTTCCTTCCTTTCCACTCCATAGAATCCAAAGCCTCTGGCCTCCCTATACAATTTAAATTAAAATAATTAACTAACCTGGCATTAATAAAGAGAAAAAATGAATAAAAGCAAAGGGAATCTGGCCTGGGTGGGGATGAGATGAAGCTACATATGTTGGTTTGGGAACCTGAGCTAGTCTAGGTTTCTGATCTCAGCAGTGTGTGTGTACACTGGGATTCATCACAGTGTACAGAACAGAGCAAGTTCTGGTGGTGTTGGCAGTTGGGGTAGTATAAGAAGCCCAGATGCTGATGGCAATGATGCTTGCTTGCTTGCTTTTGTTAGTTTTTTGTTTGTTTGGTTGGTTAGTTTTTCAAGACAGTCTTTTTTTCTCTTTCTTTCTTTCTTTCTTTCTTTCTTTCTTTCTTTCTTTCTTTCTTTCTTTCTTTCTTTCTTTCTTTCTTTCTTCTTTCTTTAATATGTACAGATCTGCCTGCCACTGCCTACCAAGTGAGTGCTGGGATTAATGGCCTGTGCCAACACCACCTGGCTCCTTTTCTTTTTAAACAAAAGACACCACCAACTCAGGCCTGGAGAGATGGAATTTCTGGAATTTCCAGAAATCATATGTTAGGATCTGGCGCCCTCTTCTGATGACAGGTTGTACATTCAGATAGAATGCTCATAGACATAAAATAAATAACATACATGTTTTCCTTATTTATTTATTTATTTATTTATTTATTTATTTATTTGTTTGTTTGTTTTGTTTTGTTTTTTCGAGACAGGGTTTCTCTGCGTAGCTTTGCGCCTTTCCTGGAACTCACTTGGTAGCCCAGGCTGGCCTCGAACTCAGAGATCCGCCTGGCTCTGCCTCCCGAGTGCTGGGATTAAAGGCGTGTGCCACCACCGCCCGGCCTCCTTATTTATTTTTATTATTTTATTTATTTATTTATTTATTTATTTATTTATTTATTTATTTATTTATTTATTTATTTATTTTGAGACACTGTTTCTCTGTGTAGTCTTTGCTGTCCTGCAACTCACTCTGTAGATTCACCTGCCTCTGCCTCCCAAGTGCTCAGATTCAAGGTGTGTAACACTACCACCAGGCCGTCAATCCTTTTTTTAAAGACTCAAAGGAATCAGAGGGCAGTGACCTGCCATTTCCACTTAAAGATAAGTTTTCTCCTCCAGTTCTAAGAGAGTTCAGTGATCATGAAAGACAGAGACAGGACCCTGAGGGAACATCTAATGAGTAGTAGAGAGAATCTTATTTAACCACAGTTTGCAGGAGCTCTTCATTAGCCCGAAGCTGCTGGAAAAAACATGAAAAATTCCAACCCACAGGGGTGGTGGGATTGCGGCCTGATTGCTCTCTTTCCAGCTAGCTGCTGAGTGCTGGGATTACAGGAAGGGGGTAGGTAGCACACCCAGTTCATACAGTGCTGAGAGGATGGAGCCCAGGGCTTCCCCTTCCACTCATAATTCAGATCCCCATGACTGCTGTCCCCTTGCTTTTTGTTTTATCCCAAGTTAATTATAACTATCTTTTAAAATTCTACCTTTTGCCTCCCTCCCTCCCTCCCTCCTTCCCTTTTTCCTTCCTTCCTTCCTTCCTTCCTTCCTTCCTTCCTTCCTTCCTTCCTTTCTTCCTTCCTACCTTCTTTTCTCTCAATCTCCTTTCTTTCTTTCTTTCTTTCTTTCTTTCTTTCTTTCTTTCTTTCTTTCTTTCTTTCTTTCTCTCTTTCTTGATTATGCCTGTCCACTCCAATGCCTCTGGCCTCTCTAGGCATCTGTATTCATGTGAGTGAATCTACATACATACACCAGTGAAAATAATAAAAATTATAATGAAGACTTAACATGGCATTTAAAAAAAAAGGAAATAAAAGGAACGGAAAACAAAACAGGGCTAGGGATGTGATGCACCAGCTAGTGGTGTTGGGTTAGAAACAGAGTTGGTTTCCGGTGTCCCGAGCACTGGCTTCTATCCTCAGCAGTGTAAAAACTGTGGTGTCGCCACAACACACAGACAGAACAAAGCCATTTCTGGTGGTTGTTGTAGGGTGGGGGTAGGATGAGAAGAGAAGTCTAGGTACTGACTGAAAGTTTGTCTCTCTTTCTTCAATATTTTTTCCCCCGGGGATTCTTGGTATAGACATGCCTGTCCTAG